>NC_089173.1:12006943-12183412 GCF_009819655.1 Sylvia atricapilla | reverse complement strand
TGCCAGCAGAAGGAACTAAGTTATTAAAATATGTTGACGATTTGTTGATAGCTGGCCCAAGGGAGGAGCAAGTGAGAGAATGTACAATCTCATTGTTGAATTTTCTGGGAGAAAAGGGATTAAAGGTTTCAAAATCCAAGTTACAATTTGCTGAATCGGAGGTAAGGTACCTAGGACACTGGATATCAAAAGGTAAAAAGAAATTAGATCCTGAAAGGGTAGTCGGAATTATAGCTCTGCCCCCTCCATGGACAAAGAGGGAAATCAGGCAACTGTTGGGACTATTAGGATACTGCAGACAATGGATTGAAGCATATAGTGAAAAGGTAAAGTTTCTTTATGAGAGACTAAACACAGATAGAGTGAAATGGACTGAACAAGATGAATTAGAATTTAAGAGGTTAAAGGAGGCACTAATAACCGCTCCTGTGTTGAGTTTGCCAGATGTAAAAAAGGCAGTTTCAGTTGTTTGTGGATGTCAGTAATCACACTGCTCATGGTGTTTTAACTCAGGACTGGGCAGGGACCAAGAAGCCGGTAGGATATGTCTCCAAGCTTTTAGATCCAGTAAGCAGAAGATGGCCTACTTGCTTGCAGGCCATAGTGGCAGTAGCTCTGCTGGTGGAAGAGGCTAAAAAGGTAACATTTGGGGCTCCCCTGGTAGTATACTCACCACACAATATGAGGAGCATTCTGCAACAAAAAGCAGATAAATGACTCACAGATGCCAGGCTCCTGAAGTATGAGGCTATCTTGGTGCATTCACATGGTTTAGAACTTAGGACAACAGCTGCTCAGAACCCAGCCCAGTTTCTGTTTGGAGAGGCACTGGGGGAAACCACTCATGACTGCACTGAAATGGTGGAACTGCAAACCAAGGTAAGACCAGACCTGGGAGAGGAAGAATTGGAAGAAGGAGAAAAATGGTTTGTAGATAGATCAGCAAGGGTAGTAGAAGGAAAAAGGAAATCGGGATATGCCATAGTGGATGGCAAATCTGGGGAAGTAGTAGAATCAGGGCCTCTGAAGGCAAATTGGTCTGCCCAAGCCTGTGAATTATATGCAGTGCTAAAGGCACTAAAAAAATTAAAAAGAAGAAGAGGCACTGTCTTCACAAATTCAAAATATGCTTATGGAGTTGCACACACTTCTAGTAATATATAGGAAAAAAGAAGCTTAATTAACACTTGAAGAAGAGGGCTAATTCATGGGGAAATAATAAAGCAAATCCTGGAGGCAATCAGGGATCCCAAGGAAATCTCCATTGTCCATGTCAAAGGACCATCAGGTGGGTATGAAATTCCAGACCAGAGGAAATAATTTGGCAGACAAGGAGGCAAAAAGAGCAGCATTGCTCACAGTAAGTATCCCTGAAGTTCAGGAAGGAGAGACCCTGGAATATCCTCCTTACCCTTCTCAGAAGGAAATTGAGGAGTATAAAAAATCGGGGGTAAGCTAGAGGAAGGAAGGTGGAAATTACCTGATGGAAGGGAACTGGTATCAAAAGAATATACCAGGAAAATTCTGAAAAGATTGCATCAGCAAACACATTGGGGAGCACAGGTTCTAGCAGAACATTTTTTTAAATTTTTCAGATGTAAAGGCATCTATGAATTGGCTAAACAAGAAGTGCATGAGTGTATGATTTGCCAGAGAGTTAATCGAGCTAGATCCAGACAAACAGCTTTAGGAGGACGCCCGGTCACCTATCGCCCCTTTGAAAGGATCCAAGTGGACTTCACTGATCTACCTAAGGTAGGGAGGTACAAATTTTTATTGGTCAGAAATTATCCCTAGTTAAGGGATAGTAGATCATATTAATTCTGATCAGGGAACACATTTCACCTCCAAAATTATCAAAGAAACTGCAGAAGCCTTAGGTATCCAATGGAAATATCACACCCCATGGCACCCTCAAAGTTCGGGGCAGGTGGAAAGAATGAATCAAACACTAAAAGCCCAACTATCCAAATTAATGATAGAAACTACAATGTCTTGGGTAAAATGCCTTCCTCTAGCTCTCTTGAACATAAGAACTATACCTCATTCAGAAACAGGATTGTCACCATCTGAAATGCTTTATGGAATGCCTTACAAACATGGAATGCCAGTTGGGCATCCTCAAATAGAGGATACCCAGATTCAGCCATATCTAATTGCCATAAACAGAAATTTAAAGGACCTATGGAGAAAGGGGCTCATTCCTCAAAGCGCCCCTTTGTGGTTTGCAATCCATAAAATAAATCCTGGCAATGAAGATTTGGTAAAAACCTGGAGGGAAGTCCCTCTGGCACCTCATTGGGAAGGTCCTTTCACTGTCCTTACTACAGATACAGCAATCAGGACTGCAGAAAAAGGGTGGATGCATGCTTCGAGAATAAAGAAGGTTGAGTCTCAAGGCACTGCCCCAAAGTGGAGAGTGTTCTCGTCTCCTGAAGACTTGAAAATCAGGTTACAGCGTCACCACAAAAGAACAGAGGGGATCAGATAAGGTGTATAAAGCCAGATTGTGAATATTTACCCTTTCTTTACTTTAAGTGTGTATACTGTAAACAGATTTGGGTTGCTCATTGTAAAGTGGGGTGTAGACCAAGTGGGCTGTGTACTAATTGTTTAGAAGAAGAACAAAAAGAGACTAGCTGTTTCTTAGTAATTGCCACTAGCTTGAGTCTACTGGAGTTAGATTCTCCAGAGTGGTATCAAATATATAAAAAGGGAATAAAAAGACAATTGGATGCAGAGGCCAAAGTGCTCAATGTTGAGTGCTGAAGGACAATCAAAGTACCTTGCTACTCAGATACAGTCAGGTTGTCCCGGTGGAGTGTCTTTAAAAGGAGGTTTGTGGCTCGGACCAACAGGACCCCAGAAACATACGCCTGCTGCCAAGAAGATGGGTTACCCCACCGTGGAATCCTACCCCGTGGGCGAAGGGAAAGGCAGAGGAGTGTTGTACTGGGAAGTCCTCGTAGTCCTGAGCCTAGTCCCGAGCCAAGCAGGGAGATCCCACCCCGAGAACCCGCAGAGGCTGACCCTCATGAAGGAGTCTGAACCATGCCTGGAAGGTACACAAAAGGGACAAACAAAAAAACCTGAAGTATCAACCACATTATGATTGTCCACAGGATAGGAGAAAGGGATATTGTTTCTTTAATGGTACACAATATAAAATTTGTGAATCAGAAAAAGGGGTGGTATGCCATAACTCAAGGGCAATTACTAAAGATGGGCAGTCCAAAGCACATGGAATTTACAAACGGGAAACAGGAAAGATACCAATTATCCCCGTTTGTGACCGATGTCAGCGGACTGTGTGGATAGGTAGGAGAAATAAATCTGTTTTTCTGGGATACTATCAAATCAATAGACTGTGCTATGACAGAAACAAATTAGAAATATGTGCTATGAATGGAAAAATGTATTGGGTAGTGTTTTGGTTTGGAGTAAATTAGGGAAGAATTTTTAAAAGGAGTTTTTTAAACTAAATTTTCACCACCCCTTCCCCTCCCCCCCCCCAGCCCTGGGTTCAGGAAGGAAAATACTTCGGAGGAAAGTGGAAAAACCAGTTTATTGACAATGAAAAAGAACACTCTCCAACACCGGAAGTGGGAAAGGTTACTGTGAATGAGGAGGGTGCAACGCTTTTTTTGCAGACCCAGGACTTCTCCACCTTCTCAGGTCAGGTCAGGTCCGTATCCGGTTCAAAACCTTGGGGGGGGGGAAGAAAATAAAAAAAATCAAACAGAAGCAGCGAAAAAGCAAGCGGCAGGGGCAGCAGGAGAGAGAGAGAGAGAGAAAGAGAGAGAAAGCAGCAAAAAAAAAAAACAACAGGAGGCCAAGCAAGGCAGCCAAGCTAGAAAGCCGAAGCAGGAGTGAAATGAATGAAATGTAAGAAATTCCCATTTTTGACACAGTCTGTCATTTGTTAAGAAAGTTATGCTGTTTGTACCAAAATTTGTACCCTCAGAACCTTATTCCAAGTTGTATACCCCCTCTAAAACCCCGGGTTCCCTTCCCCTTCCGACGGGCTAGGCTGTCACCATTCCCCGCCGGCTCCTTGAACTGCCGGCCCCACCTAATAAGAAAATCCAAGGACTTCCATGGTGCACCGTTCCAAACCGAAGTGCAGTTGCCGGCAAGCGGACCCAAAAGCCAGGACCCAGCACAAAATCCAGATAAAAGGGAGACACTACAATACCAAGAAGACCCTCAGCTACCTAGAGACCGAATTCTGCTTCTGCCGCCTCGCCATGACCACAAAGAGACTGGGAAGAAGTGACGCCCCTAGACCACACGAGCCCAGTTGAGTTCCTGGGGATTCCCGCGAGGCCAGAACTCCCGACTCTGCGGTGAGAGCAGCAGATTCGTCTGACACCTCCTCAGCGGCGACAGGAGCAAGAACGGCGACAGGAGCGAGAACGGCGACAGGAGCAGCGGCGGCGCAGGCGACCCCTCGAGTTCCCCCTTGAAAGAGCTGACTAATAAAGGCTTTTCAAAGGAGCAGGTCTCCTGGCCCATTTATAACAGGAGCAGCCACAGCAGCAGCAAAGAGTAAAAGCAAGAGCAAAAGTGAGCCAGCAGCAAAAACAGCAGGCCCCGCCAGAGAGGGAGGGGCAGCTGCCAGACACAACAATGTGTTCCAGAATATAAAATAGAAGACAGGTCAACCCAGAACAGGTAGGAAAGAACCTAAAACATGAGGTAAAAAACTTTCAGGAAATGAATCCATAGTATTAGATCTCCTCAATCAGGATGATAATAGGGCATGTTTACAATTTGATGAGACCTTCTGTTTTCCAAAAAATAAGGAAGAGCTCGACCCTGAAAGTAAGGTGCAAATGTTAACACAAGAATTAAGGAGACAGGAATCAGAGACAAAAAGAAAAATAATTGAACAAGAAAGATTAAGAAACATTATGAGCAGTTGGAAAAAAAATATAAAGATTGGGGATTACCTGCTCCAAATCAGAACCTATTTATAGATCTGATGCAAGAAATTGCCACGGAATTAGGTCTATCTAACTGTTGGATTTGCAGAGAATTAAAATCAGCAGAATAATGGCCATAGAAAGGTGAGGGTTTAACTCCAGAACAACTCCTAAAATGGGACAATATCCAGATATCAAAAACTATTCGGAGACCTGAAGAGTGGATTCTAGACAAAAGAATCATTGGAACAATTTGTATCAGCAGGGAAAGTAAGGAATACACTGAATTGGTAGGCTACACCCCCTGCATATCCACCCTAGCAATAAATTCAAATAACAAGTCAAAAGTCTGGCAGCCTGACCCCACCAACTGGGTTTTGGAGCCAAGAGAAAAAGGACAATTGTGAATGGTTTGAGTCAATTGGATTATGTTGGTATAAGAGTCCTGGAGCAAACCCTCACCAGTCCTTTGAAGGTTTGAGAGAGTATTGAAAAGAGCCTGAAAAGGTAAACATAAAGTGGAAAGCCCCTGATGGCATCTACTGGATATGTGGGAAAAAGGCTTATAGTGAGCTACCTCAAAAGTGGAAGGGATCTTGCACTTTGAGAATGATTAGGCCCTCCTTTTTCATTTTACCCAGGACAAAAAGTAATCTGTTAGGGGCTCCACTATATGAAACCTTAGATAGACAAAAAAGAGATTTGAAAAAAGAGCTGCCTTTAGCAGGGGGAAGACAAAAATGGGGAGAAGAAGAATGGCCTGCCGAAAGAATAATATTATATTATGGTCCTGCAACTTGGGCAAATGATGGGAGTTGGGGATATCGAACCCCTATCTATCTTTTAAACAGACTGATAAGATTACAGGCAGTGGTAAAAATAGTCTTCAACCACACCTCAGAGGCTTTGGAATTACTGGCCAAACAGCATTCTCAAATGAGGGCGTTTGTGTATCAAAATTGGTTGGCCTTCGATTACTTATTAGCAGAAGAAGGGGGAATATGTGGGAAATTCAATGAATCAGAATGTTGTATTGAAATTGATGATTATGGAGAAACAATAAGAGGATTGGCAGCTGAAATTAAAAAGGTAGCCCATGTGCCTGTCCAGAAATGGAATTCTATACTTCAGGCCTCATAGTGGGACCAGCTGTTTGGGCAAGGTATCTGGTAGAAAAAGGTAGTAATTTTTATCTTATGCTCAATAACCTGAATCATATTTCTACCTGTTAGGATAGGGTTAATAATTTCGGTTACCAGAGAAGCTGGGAATAGAGTCTCCGCTTCACTGCAACCAGGTGTTGCTTTCATTGTTTTAACCAAATCAAGTATAACTCTGCTTGGGTAATCGGGATGGGGGGAGAAGGAGAAGATTGGGACGACTTGTATTTGGAAACTAGGTCGGGTGAAACTGTACCTAATCATCATAACACAGATGATCGAATTGTAATGATTTTTGGTAGCTGAACATGATTATTATTTCAAACTAGAATTGTAAAAGAAGATATTTACAAAATTCATGCTTGGATGTATACAATAGAACAATGTAGGTTTAATGATTAACATGGAGTTATGTAACGGAGGGGTATAATATTGGGGCCTTCTTGGACCCTCGTTGGAGTTGGATTTGGGTTTGTACCCCGACTCCCAGAGCTCTTCAATAAAGCACCTCATAATCATTCCGGTGGTTATGCGTTTTCCTCGCTAACATACCTTGTCTCATCCCCTGTTTCATTCGGCTGATTCACTCAGTGGTACAAGGCATGCAAATTGCGGCTTTACCCACTGACCCTGAACTAGCTAAAGGAAAAACTGGACAACTTTCCAAAGCATCTAAGTTAATGAAATTAAAAGAGAGAAACAGAGCAGCAGAAGCCTTGGAAAATATTTAAAAATAAAGTCAAGGAAGAAAATTCATCCTTCCAGAAATACTGTAAGATAACATAGGATGAATGGGACGAATATGAGGTATCCAAGGATAACTGATAAATAGAAAACTAAGATTTGTAAAACATGAATTTATTGGGTAAATAAAAAGGTGGGGGACTGTGACAAATGTAATAGATAAATTCGTGTATATAATATTGTATCAAAAGTTTGGTCTATTAAAAAGCTACTCCAAGGCGTCTCCGAGATTCCAAGTCCTATTGTGCAAGCTGTGAAACCACAACATTTGCAACAGAAATTACACTGTCGGACTGGAGATGGCCCACTCATCAATGATGGGCCTCCACTTCACAGCTGCTCGACATCTGATATCAATCTTGGTGGAAGATCCGGAGGATGATCAAATCAGCACCCCAAAGGAGAAATCTGGGAAGACTATCAAATCATCTTTTCATACTTCTGGGAACCCCTTTCAAAACCTCTCTTGGAAATAGAGATACATGAATATTTGGACTTTCAATGGACTTAGCCTCAGGATAAATAAACTGTATAAAAACTGTACGCCAAGACCCAAGTGTGTGTGGTCGAGGTTGGATGGTACCGTTGTTACTGTCACTCTGCCCACCCAGCATTCGATCGATGTTGTCTGAATTTATTGTGGCTTTTAATTGGATTTTGGAAAATTGCTAAATAAATTCTTTTATTTTGAATTGGCTTCGAATAATTTATAGCAGTTTTTATAATCATTGTGGAATTAATTCGTTCTTTCTAGATAAATATCCTGTATAAAACATACACTGTATCAAATGACTCTGCATCCTTGAAATAAAAGTATGGTGCAACTATGAGTTGTTTCCAGGAATAGGATAACCACATCTGCAAAATAAAAGAAGGAGTCTCCTGGAGGAGATGGGCCTTCTCCTGAGATGGGATTGCTAACGACCCGGTGATCATCGCCTGATTGGAACCTTATCTACAATCAGACCAGTGGGCGTGTGTATGCCAAGTTCCCGAAAATCTAATCAGAAGTATCAGCTCTGCCCGGAATATCATTCATCAGACCAGCAGAGGGAAAGAAAAGAAATATGAATTTGAAACACTCACAGAGTAGACAATGGGGTGAGGCACCTTTTGCCTTGAGCAAGAAAAACTGTATAAATAACTGTATAAAAATTGGACTGTGTGAGGGCAGGATTTGTGAACAGGGAAGGATATGGCTCGCAGTCGCATCTGAGGTTCACTCAGCATCGATCCCGGGGTCCATGCTGTCTGATTGATTTTGGCTTTTTCCATAAAATTTTATTTCACAAAATTTTATCAATAGATTGGCATTCTTTTATGAAATTAGACTCCTTATATATAACAGTAGTGGAAGTGGAACTGTTCATACCCCCTTTTGCATTCTGTGTTCCCCCCACAATGCTGAAGAGACCCTCCCTCAGCCTCTGCACTTGTGATTTTGCCCATTCTTATCCCTCCACTGAGACTGTCCTGTTCCCAGGGATGTCTGCAAGTCCCCAGGTCTCACTCACCCAGTGGCCCCTAAACGACCCCTGGTGGTAGGTGCTGCCTGCAGGACACTCTCCTGGTACACCATAGCCTCCAGTGACCAAGGTCATGTGGGCAGAGATAAGTGACCAATTGACTGAAAGTGGTAGGTATCACCTCTATCAGAGATTCCCAACAAGGACTCTGGAAGCACCATGTTTGACATGACCTCTGGCCCCATGGAACTGTATTTTGGGGAGAGGAGGAACAGCTCTGGCTATACCCCACATCCCTGACATCACAGGTGTATTGGTTTTGCATGGCCTGGTTTTTGGTAGTGGGGGGTGGCTTCTGTGAGAAGCTGCTAGAAGCTTCCACCATGTCTGGCAGAGCCAATCCCTGATGGGTCCAAAGATGTACATGCCGCTGGCCAAGGCTGAGCCAGTTACAAATGGTGGTAATGTCTCTGTGATAATGATACCTTGGAGTGGCTACCTAAAACAAAGGCTAGACAAGATTGAGGGAATAAAGTGGGTATTTATTAAAGGCCTTCAATAGGTATACCTTGGGCAGTCAAAAGCCTCCCAGAGGCTACACCCAAGACAGATGACAGTCACGAGTTTTTCAGACAATTATAAGTTTGGTCCATTTACATATCAGGGGTTAATCCTCCAGTGGTAGCTTCAGGTAATGAAGTCATATGCCCCCAGTTTGCTCCTTTCCAACTCACTTTTGTTTATACTTTTCAGGGCCTGAGGCAGTAGTGTCCTTGAGTTACAGGCCTAGAGGGATTGTTTCGTCTGAATAAAACAGGAAAACAGCAGCTGACAAGCTATGGAGTTTTAGAGTTATTCACTAAAGCAGTACAGGATTTGAAAAATACAAAAGCTAAAATCCTAATGCATCAATAACATATTTAAGAAGAAATCAAAACAAAGGTTGTGTCCTGGTTTAGGTAAAATTTGGGAGGAAACCTCTAAATGGGGTTCCTCTGGGGAGCAAACCCAAATGGCCCCACAATCCAGCCGGTCCGGGAAAAAAAAGTTCCTCAGAGAAAAGTGGAAAAAACTATTTATTTAACAAACAAAATGCCCACGAGCATGAGGAATGGAAAAAATTAAACAACAAAACCTCTCGCTGCTCCGAAGAGGGATGGCAAACAGGAGGTTCTCGCCAGAAGTTAGTTTCAGTCTTTCTGGTGCTGGAAAATGCCAAGGTCCAGGCCCCGGTGGGCCACGGATGTCGGATCCCAGAGACTTCTCTGAGTTTTCAGTCCAGAGCAGACTTAAACAGTCCCAAGAAAAAGAGAGAAAAACAGTCCAGGAAGCTTCTTTGCCTCAGCTAGCTAAACTAACTAAAAAGAAAAAAAAAAAAAACCTCTCCCGCGTATCCGACAAACACATCGTCCCGAGGAAAAAAAAAAAGGAATGTGGAGGAGTGAACACTTTTCAAAAACAAACTGCGCGTGTCTTCTTCCCTGCTCACCCTCAGAACCACTCTTAAAGGTACAGAACACAACCTACAGCACACACAGAACAGACGATTGGGGATACAGAGGCATCATAGTCCACCCAGGACAGGTTGTTATGCAGTTTTAATTGCACCCAGAGAAGAGCAGGGTGAGCATATGGGAGATAAACAGCTATGCATACACCAAGGTCTGTGAAGAAGGAGGGGGAGGAGGTTCTTCAGGTGTCAGAGCTGAGATTCCTCTGCAGTCTCTGGTGAGGACTATGGTGAAGCAGGCTGTGCCCCTGCAGCTCATGGAGGACCATGGGGATGCAGAGATCCACCTGCAGCCCATGGAGGAGAGCCACGCTGGAGTGGGTGGATGAATGGAGGAGACTGTGATCCTGTGGGACAACTGTGGAGAGAGGGGCCCTGCTCCCAGGCTGGAGCTGCCTGTCTTTGGAGAACTGCACCCCATGGAACAGTGACCCATGTTGCAACAGTTTGAGGGGTACTGTCGCAGTTGAGATGGACACGACACAACATTCCAAGGTTCATGCAGCAATAGAGAACTTTGTTGTTCACAACTCACATTTATAAGATTTCCAAAAATCGCACATTTGATCCCAATTGGCTAGTAACTTGTTACCACCCAGTTCACTGTCCAATAGCTGCCTGTGTACGTGCTCACCAAATATTGGTCAACATCCATTCCTTGCAGTTAAGTCCTTCCACTTTCCAGTGCCTTCTTCCTTAAAGATGTTTACTTCTTTTCTTTCACGGGTATAGGCTGATGAAATTAAGGTCAGGGTTACTTGTGTCTGTGAGGCCTTGAGGAGAGCTGTTAGCTGTCACAGTTCCCCCTTTTTGTTTTTCGACTACAAAGGTGGTTTTTATTATACCCTCCAGGGCCCTTTGCAGACAGGAAAACAAACACTTATCATTTTTGGTAACAAGGTCCCGTACCAATACCTTAGGCTTGGGCAACAGAATGTCACTAGAGCACTGCAAGGACAAAAATTGATTTAAAATAACAGGGTTTTGGGAATTTAGCAATACCGTGAGATGATTCAGCATGTACAGAGCTTTGGCCAACCTACTCTGCAGGGTTTGACCACACATTCCCCCTTTTTGTTTTGTGAGGATGCACTTCAAAGTGCCATGGGAACATACAACAATGGTTTGACCCATAGGGGAATGAGGAATACCAGTGAGGTGCAACACACCCCAGAGCTGCAGAAACTGTCGAGTGTTCTGTGAGATATATGCAAGGCCATTATCAGTTTTTACAGTATGGGGAATGCCTAGGACAGCAAAGGCTAGTCGCCAATGTGCGATAGTATCACAGCTTTTTTCTCCAGCATGAACTGTGTAGGGGAGCATCCAAGGACAGCAGGGACAAGGAATTCTGCTGACCTGAGATATTCTAGAACACATGGTTTTATTGCAAGGGTCGTTGGTAAAAGGGCCTTGCCTTCAGCCACCAGCCTCGGCTGAAGAGAAGTCCCAAAGAGAGAGGGAGAAAGAACAGGAGGGTATGAGCTAAGAGAGAAGGGAGCGAGAGAGCAAGGTGGCAGGGGTCAGAGCACAGGGGGAAGAGAGCAGGGATAAGAGAGCGAGAGAGAGCAAGAGCAGAGGGAAGAGGAGCAGTAAGAGCGGTAAGATGTAAGAGAAGTAAGAGGTAAGATAGGTAAGAGCTGGGGGAAAAGTACAGGGGTAAGAGCAGAGCAGTAAGAGAGCGCGGTCCTTGTTACAATACATTATATCTCCTTTTGTGATGAATATTCTAATTTACAGTGACCAACCAATACATAACACAAAATCCTATAGAATCTACATACAGCCTATAAGAACTACTACATTACCATACTGTGTTACATTTTAAACTCTAAAAACTACTCTTTAGACTTTTCTGTTTTGCTACATAGACCTTTGGATCCCTTAGCCAGCAGAAAGGGATTGTTCAATCAAAGGGATTCTCCTTCAGCTAGCTAGACTATTGTTTTCAGGTTATATAGTAAGTAAGTCTTGGTATCCTACAACGCAAAGTAAGCTTTCATTTCTACTTCGATTATAGGTTTCATATTTTCAGATTCTTTTGCAAAGCAATCATATTTATAAGGTTTCCCTGATTCATCTTCCCCAACAAACTGAGGCCCATATAGCACATGAAAAGGTGTCTACTGAAACATGTGCATACTTTAAATGACCAAATTCAGAAATGTGTGTAACATCTGTCTGCCAAACTTGTAAGGCGAGCAGACCATGGGGGTCTTCAGTGGTGCAGCGTGGCCTTGACAATCAGAACAAGTATTAACAATATTGCATGCCATGGTATTTGTTAACAAAAATTGTCATTGTAGGACTCGAACACCTTGGTGAAAAAAGGCATGTGATGCTTTCGCTTTGTGCCAGCATGTCTGCCTGTGGCACTGTCCAGGCAGGGCTGGCTAATCAATCAGCTTGGACATTACCTTCTGCTATAAAGCCAGGCAAACTTGTATGACTCCAAACATGCAACCTATAATAGGGACAAGTTCTGGCTTGGATTGTATGCCACAAAGTTTTCAACAGTTCAAATAGTGCATCATGATTGATTTCTTTTACCAATTCTCGGTCCAATTGTGTGATGCCTGCAACATAAGCAGAATCAGTTACCATATTTAAGGGAACATGAGGGAAACGTGGCCATGGCTACAGCACATAATTCAACTAGCTGAGGTGATCCGCTATCGTGACCCTCTAATGTTTGTCATCCGTGGTCATCTTTCCAGGTCATGATGGCTTTTCCTGCATTCCCAGACCCATCAGTAAAACCAGTGAGACCTTTCAAAGGTGTGAGATTGTTTAGTGGTTTCAAAGACAGTGCAGTGGTCCTGCTCAATTGCAACAGTTTGTGACTGGGTAGGTGATCAGTAATTTGCCCCGTAAAGTTTTGTAAGGCACTTTGTAGCACTGTGCTATTTGCAAAGCAGCATTCAAAATATTCTTGTTGTACCAGAATGATAATTTTAAAACTTAAGGCATCATCGGCACCCCCCTTTTTTTTTTGTTTTAACAACTCTAATATGAACATATTTCAGGCTATTAAATTCAGGAAAATATGTAACATAACATGTACTTGACTTATTACAAACAGTTAAACAATGCATCTAATAAAACAACAAGCATACACAGAGCAAAAATAAGCAAGGCAATATCTTCAATTACCTAAATACTTTACTGTCACCCAGAGTCTGCAATCGCTGGGGAGTCCCATTTCACAGTGAGGACTTGGAGAACCTTTTCTGAACAAGGTTTCCAAGTTTACCTTAAAAGGAGGTCCAGCTTTTGTATGACCAAATCAACAAGTCAAAATTACTTGATTACACTTGTAATGCAGAACCACCTGGGTCTGATGGTATACTTCCCTAACCAGCCAGGACCAGGGCTTGGCCAGGGCCCAAGCCTTGACTAGGAGGGTTTCCCTAAAATACCTACAAGCAAAGCTTTATTAATGTAACATCAAATAATTATCTTACAGTCAAATTCTTCTATAAAAACTATGTATTAATGCTATCTTTATCCAGAAATACACTACAATTACACAGCTAGCCTTAATTTTCTCTAATAAACAGTCATGTCAAAATCTATGGCTTAGTGAAAATATAAAGTTAGTTGTAACAAGAGCAAAAAATGACTTAACAATACCTAAATTTGCCAATTTTCCTTCACAGAAGTTATATAAACCCAGGCCTGGAACATTACAATTATATTAACTCCTTAACTGGTTTCAAAAGATAACAAGCCTTGTGTCAGAAGTTGTTGCAGGATGAGAGGGTTACAGTTTTTTATTCCACTCTCACAGAGGGAACATGCTATCGGAAAGGGCTCCTCCAGCTCCAGCCACTCACCGCAACACGGCTTGAGCTGATGCTGCATGGCATGGGGTGGCGCGAGCTCTTCTGTGATACCGTCAGGGTCCCCTCCAGGATCAAATGGGTCGGGGGACCAGGGGTCATCTTCTGGTTCTCCTCCCACAGCCCTGATAGATTCATGGTCGTTCTCTGGTGGTGCAGGAGGGGTCGGCATGGCTTCCGTGATGGCGCAAGTGTCTTTCTCTGTCCGGCCTGCAGGTGCCGCATGCGCCGTAAGCGCCTCGCACACAGTCCTCTAGGACACAAATGCTCTATCAGTGCTGCCCTGCATCGCCTCACGTAACTCGGAGAGAACTTGCCATTTAAAGGGGACATGTATATTTGGCACAGTCTCACTGCTTCGCAGCACTGGGAATGCTCCAATCATCTCACCCACAGGCTCCTGGCCACCCGAGGACAGTGGGGGCATAGGTACAGAAATTCGTTCAGTGCCTTTGAGATCCCTACTCGCAATTTCCATTAATTTCATATGTTTCCAAAAGTTAACCGTGTTATAAATGAGAAGAAGCCAAGTAAAAATAACAGAATTTATTTAACAAATTAAAAAGACAATTAAAAAAACAATAAAAAAAATTAAAAAGCCACAATAAAACTGGACAACATCGATCGAATGTTGAGTGGGCAGAGTGACAGTAACAACGGTACCATCCAACCTCAACTACACACCCTATGTCCTGGTGTAAGGGTTTTTATACGGTTTATTTGTCCTGAGGCTAAGTCCATTGAAAGTCCAAATATTGATGTATCTCTTTATTTCCAAGTGAGGTCTTGTCAGAGGTTCCCGTTAAGTGTGAGAAGACTTGATAGTCTTCCCGGATCTCTCGTCTTTGGGGTGCTGATTTGGTCATCCTCCAGGATCCTCTATCAAGATTGGCATCAGATGTCAAGCAGCTGTTAAGTGGAGGCCCATCCCTGATGAATGGGCCATCTCCTGAAGCACTCCCCCGCAGCCCCCCGGGGCTAGCTCTGTTTCTTGGGAGGCTTTGGGGGAAATGCTTCGAGGGGACCAGGGCAAAAGATTCCAAAAGAGGCTCTTACCCCCAGGGTTGATCCAGGACGTTTATTCCATACGGGGAGGCGAAGGCAGGAGGGCCAAGAGGCAAGGGCCCAGAGGGTAGGAGGCAGGGGCCCCAGGAGGCAAGAGAAGGCCCCAGGAGGTAAGAGGGGACCCCAGGAAGTAAGAGAACGAGAAGAGGAAGAGCAGGACCTTATCAAGGCTCCTGCCAGGGGGATGGCTGGAACTCAGCTAATTAGGTCCAGAAAGGAAGGAAGGGTCAAACTATAGGGTTGCAAGCTCCAGGGGCTCTGGGGAAAAAACCATTCCCCAGAGAAATACAACAATCTCCAGTCCGGCCATGTCATTTCTGTTGCAAATTTTGTGGTTTCGCAGCTTGCATCACAGGTCTTGGAATCTCAGAGATGCCGTGGAGTAGCTTTTAATAAACCAAATCTTTGATACACGAATTTATACATTACATTTACCACAACCGGATCATATGCTGAGATAGTGACTGATACCAGTTGCATAGTGAAAACGTCCTCTTGAGGGCCAGAAAAAGGGTGATAACTTGGGTCCCCCCGTTACGATCTCGTAAATTTATTAATGGAGGGCATCTCTTGGGCTTTTTAGGCTTTGGTTGTGGCTGTGGTGGGATGCGGCATCCCACCTTGGGTGCTGGCAGCTCCCTGCCATAACTCTCAGTGCTGAACGCCGCTTGGTTTCTGGCTCCTATTTGCATGCCGAGGCTGTGAATGGGCATATCAAGTTGTGGCTGGGCTGTCAGCATAAGTTCAACATTATTCCAATCATCCATAGTCAGAGGAGGATAGAACGCGTTTGTGGAAATGAGGTGTAGAACAAAATGCACATGGCACAGGCATGCCCAGCACCAGAGGTGGAAGGGTTCCGGATGCGCAGCAGGGAGGTGTTGCAGGGGTAAGGAGCTTGGATGACAGTTCCTCCCCTGCTGGTTTCTCTCCCATCCTTTCTGCTTGTGAATTTGATGCGGTACCTATTCCCCCAACCACTCCCCCCTGCACTCCACCATCACTGGATGTTTTGGCTGGTGGCTCCCTCAGTGCCTCGGCTGCCACTTTTTCATTCTGCTCAGCTTTTATCAGTTTCAAGGTATCCAGCACCAGCCTCCAGGTAGTCATAATATTTTTAGCAGTCTTATTGCCTCGAGAGGCCGACTCAAAAATCAATTCACCAGCCCATTCCCAGTTTTTAATACTAAATGCAGCTTCTGTTGTGGCATCTAATCCTTGGCTCTTACACCATAGCAATAAAGTCTGCAGAGTCTATTCACTGTATTTTATCCCTCGTTTGCCCAACACAAGGGTCCATACACTCACTATAGCTTTTTCTCCAGTTGAGACTTGCGATCACATGTCCCCAGTAGCTCACCTTCTTATTTACACATCCGGACTTTTGCAGCTCTCCAGGCTGCCTGCAGCTCTTCAGGCTGCTGTTCTCCACTGGGGTCCATCTCCACCACTCTCCACGCAGCCAGCTATTACCTATCATGTTGGGGCCATCATATGTTGCAGTTGAGACAGACACTATACGACACTCCAAGGTTCATGCAGCAATAGAGGACTTTATTGTTCACAACTCACATTTATATGGTTTTCAAAAATCATGCATTTGATCCCAATTGGTTAGCAACTTGTTGCCACCCGGTTCACTGTCCAATAGCTGCCTGTGTACGTGCTCACCAAATATTGGTTGGCATCCGTTCCTTACAGTTAAGTCCTTCTGCTTTTCAGTGCCTTCTTCCTTAAAGATGTTTCCTTCTTTTTTTTCATGGGTATAGGCTGATGAAATTAAAGTCAGGGTTACTTGTGTCTGTGAGGCCTTCAGGCCAGCTGCTAGCCATCACATGGTACTGTTTCCCATGGGATGGACTCACATTGCAGCAGTTTTGGGAGGACTGCTGCTGCTGAGATGGAGCCATGTCAGAGATGTTTACAGAGAACTGTCTTCCGTGGGAGGGACCCCACAGTACAGTGTTGTGGTGCATTTTGGGTTTTACCAAGTTTCTGCATGCTTTTGTTCTTAATTTTATAATGGTTTGTTCCATGTACCCCATGTTTTACCCCATTATGGTTTACCCCAGCTATTGTTATTAATTAATCATCGTTTATGTGACATCTGGGTCCTGCCTGCCACTTTGAAGCCTCCCCCTGATCTCTAGAAAGTTCTGGTGAGGACATCGAGTGGTTGGTGGGGTCCAAGATCCCCTTCCCCTTTTGTCCCTTGATTTTTCCTATAAGTTGTCATTTATGTTCGAAGTCACTCCTTTCCCATTCTGGATTGGTTCCAAGTTGTAACCTCCCCACTCCCCCATCCCCATATTTAAGGTAAAAACCCATGAGTTTAGTCGGCTTTGGCGGGCTGACTCCTGGGTGAAAGGGAATTGTGAGAATTTAATAAAACCCAGTCGAAGTCCCCCACCGGAGTTCCATCCCTTTATTTCTCGCATTGTTCACACTTCTGCTGAGGCAAGAACCTACAGGATCAGAACTGTATTCCAGAATACAGGACCGTACCTTTTTGGGACGCCAGTGCAAGAGCTAGCCAGGAAAAGAGGGCAAAAGCCCCGAGAGAAGCACTGCACCATCGCAGTACACCAGGAGAAGGACTTCTCTTCCTGAGCAGGGAAAGAAGCTATGGGTGATGAACTGACCATAACCCCATTCCCTGTCTCCTTGCGCCACTGGGGTAGGTAGTAGGGCTGGGAAAGATTGAGGGGTGGGGGCAAGGTATTTTTAAGGTTTTATTTTACTTCTCATTATCCTGCTCTGATTTTGTTACAATACATTCACTTTAGATCTCTAATTTGAGCCTCTTTTGCCCTTGATAGTATTTAGTGAGCGATTGTCTTGGTTTGAAAGACAGGTGTCTGCCTTGGAAGGCAAGAACCTCTCTTGGAATGGAAAAATTATCCTATTGTGGGCACACAGTTTGTGGTGATTGGGAATGGGGCTGTGGCTGAGCCTCATCCCTAATGGACTACAACTGTGTAGGACAGGTGAACAGTACTGAAGGCAAAGAAACATGGAATGCTGAGGTGTACCTAACCAATCACAGAAGGGCAGAAAGCGGCACACAGGTGTAATGCATGTAAGGTGAAGGGTATAAAAGTTTGTACTGAAGAACAATAAAATGCTGATGCTTGAAGCCTTCTTTGGTGTCAGTCATACCTCTTCTGTCATCTGGTGATGCCGACATGATCCTGGAGTGATTCGGGCAGACGACCGCCGACCTAAGAGCAGTGAGATGGTGTCAGGGTCCGCAAACATATGCAGGAAACCTGATGGTTCATTTCAAGGATCTCAGAGCTCAAAAGACAACTCAGTTTACTCAATCAAAAATGCACCTTTATTTAGTGCCAACAAATGTGATAGTGGAGAGAGAAATAAAGAATAGTAAGAGAAAAGAGAGAAAGAGGGGAAGGGGATTATAGCTACCAACATGGAGGGACGAGTCCTCGAGGCTGAGATGCCTATAGACGTGATCTTCTCCAGTGGGGTGATCACAAAAGTGAATGGGGCTCTCCAGAGTTTTTATAGGATGGTCAAGGTAGGAACCAAAGCGAGGGGCACAGAGCCACAGCAGGAGCCACCTGTGTTGAGGTTGGGTGCTCAGGAACAAGCTGCACACCGTACTTCTGGTACAGACAGACCAGTTTGGACAAGCAGCCTTGGCTCAGTCCACTGTGACCAGTTCCATTGTTCTTGCACTCCATTCTCATGGAGATGCATACCAGTCCTCTGAGACTTGGCAAACATTCCACCTCAGCCAGGCCAGGGGCTCCTTTCAGAGTCTGGGGTTTCAGTCCTCAATCATTGCAGACAGTCGTGAGGCATATCACATCCTTGGACAGACTCTGACAGATGGTGGAACCCAGCCGGATGAAGCCGGGCTGACCAAAAGCCTGAAGACAAAGCCAGGCGGACAGAAAGCCTGAAGAAACAAATGCACCAACCCCAGGTGCATGGCTGGGTACATAGAGATGGGGGCTCAGATATCAGCAGAGGAGGAATACATATTGGACACTCTGCTGTGAATTCTACAAAGGAAAGGTAAAACATGTGAGAAGCGGGCACTATGCATTTTGTTTGTTTGGTGTGGATGAAATGGCGTGAGAATGAACGCACAGACTGCTGCCTTTGTTGAAACATGGGAAGAAGCAGGGCAGGGTATGCCCTGTGGAACACAACTACATTGGGAGATGAGACAGTTGCAGGGTTGCTTACGACATGGTGTTTAGTTTGGGACGCTTTATTACAAATACAAGGCGATAGAGAAACGGCAGTTGCCGCTGTCACCACCGTTCTCCCCATTCCAGTCGCAGTCGCCACTCCAGCAGCTGACTCCCCTGCTACAGCTGTGTCCCCTTTGTCTCCTCCTCCCTCCACGACTGCTCCTTCTGGGAAGGGTCCTATTCTACTGATAGCACCTGAGAATTGCCCTCTCCCTCCAGACACTGATGACGACATCCCAATGTCTCAGGGGTAAGTGCTGGCCAGGTCTGGCCTTGGCGGAGCTGCCATGGCACTTTTTGCCTGCGTGGGTTGCTGAGAAAGGGTTACCGGCTGCTGCGGCTTCCCTTGGCAAGCAGCTGCCTCTGCCACTACACAGGCTGCGCAGAGCTAACCAGGAGCCGCTTCTGGTGTGCTGCTGCCACAGACGGAGCGGGAGCTGCTGAGCCCCGAGGAGAGTTGGCAGGGCTGTACCACTAACATCAAATGGCTCCTGTCTGTGCCCTACAGCCAGTAAACCTCTGTGGCGGAGGCTGTGCAAAGGCTGTAGACAGGAAAGCACAGTCCCCACAGGCAAAAGCCAATGGCGCATCCTGTTCACAACCAGAGCATGTTTTGATAGATTAATTTGGGCCAGCAGAGTTAAAGGAGGCGAGATGTCTGCCAACCACCCCTCCACTGCAAGATATACTTACACCAGAACCAGTGGCCATTCTGGTAATAGGGGCAGATCCAAAAAGATTTTGGGCAAAATTATATGGGCAAGCATGGGAGGCAGGGGAGTTAGACTTGACAAATCAGATTCTAGCCTGTCCCGTGATCTGAAATAATGGTGACAGCCCAGATGAGTGGGAGCCTTTTCATCGGAGTGTAATGAAAGACTTAAGAAACACAGTGATGCAGCATGGGTTTACTTCTCATTTCGCTCAGTCTATGCTGCAAGGTATCTTTACTAATGAGTTAACCCCCTTTGATTGTCAGCAGATAGCACAGATTTGCCTCTCCCCGACTCAGATGTTGGTTTTTGAGTGACAGTGGAGACAGTTAGTGAATGAAGTCGCCTTAAGTAATTTAGAACATTCTCAGGATGACCCTCGCTTTGGAGCGGGTCCACCCTCACTCATGGAGTCCCTCCGACTAACACCCCACAGCTCCAAGCCAGACTGCTTAGGGCTACAGCAAGGGAAAGAGCTCACATTTCTCATGATGCAGCATGTACTGGATATAGGGGCTCCTCATCAATCATGGACGACAATTAAGCAGATCTGGTTGTGAGATAGCAGGTAATCTACTGTCTTGGGTTGCAATCCAAGATGTAACCAAAAGTATGTATTCTGTTACCATCTGTTGAAACTGGTTGGGGAGGTATTTTTCTCTTCTATGACCCATTCCTTGTGCCTCCTGGGGGGAGGAGGCGAGTGTCTTCTGTTAATGGGCCAGCTGTTAAAACCAGGTGGGGCAGTGTTCTTTATCTCTTTCAAGACCCATCCTCCCTCCCGGGGATATCTTCTGTTAATGGGCCATTAAGGCTCACTGCATGACTGATAACATTACATCATCCCATTGTGAGATGCTCCACCCAGTGGGAGAAGCCAAGCATTCCTACCTGGATAAAACCTGAGATTCAGAACACTAGGACAGCCTGTTTCCACTGGATTCCTAGAGGAAGACCAAACCCATCTCACCACCACTGGACCTTCAGAGGAAAACTACACCCTTCTACAGGATCATCTCTGCTCCAACAGAAACACATCTGTCACTCCCGGAGGACTTAATTGGACTGCTACCAACACCCTGACCAACAGGGTGTCATGTTGTATTCTGATTCTGGCAGTGTTTTCTTTTTTTGTTTGTTTGCTTTTTTTGTACTACTACATTTGTATTTTTAATATTCCTAGTAAAGAACTGCTATTCCTATTCCCATATCTTTGCCTGAAAGCCCCTTAATTTCAAAATTATAATAATTTGGAGGGAGGGGGTTTACATTCTCTATTCCAAGGGAAGCTCCAGCTTTCCCTGGCAGACACCTGTATTTTCCAAACCAAGACATTTACTTTCTCTCGTGCTTCCCAGGAATTTTCTGCAGTGTCAGGCTTTGCTGTTTCCTTTCATGGAACTTTGCTCATCCTTGCCTTCCCAGCTTGCTACTCCGAGGTTTCCCTGCTACAGTTCCTTTTGTTGTCCAGAGGAGGCACCGGGATTGGTTGCCCCTGAAGATTTGTAAAAGAAGCTGTTTCCATCCCTTCTGCCAACACCATCCGCCATTGTTCATGTGAGGAAAAGATGGCTGAAACTAGCGCCACAGGGGGAGTCATTGCATCTGCCCTGCCTGGCTGGGAGCCTACCATCACCCCTGCTGGTTGCGACAGTAACTACACCAAAAGGGAAATTGTCTGTAGTTGAGAAGGCTGCTACTGTGTTTGTGGTTTTGGTTGTTGTTATTACCATTGCTGTGGTTTGTTTGCCTTGTTATACATATGCACACTAGTAAAGAATTCTTATTCCTTTTCTCCTATCTTTGCCTGAAAGCCCTCTTAAGTTCAAAATTATAGTAATTCAGAGGCAAAGGAGACATATTTTCCATTCCAAGGGAGGCCCTGCCTTCCTTAGCAGACACCTATCTTTCAAACCGAGACAAAGGGCTTGCAGGCAAAGATATGGCAAAAGGACTAACAGTTCTTTGCTGGAATATATATCTCTAACAAGACAGACAAACAACAACAACAACAAAATCTGCAATATCAGACTTTTCCCACCGGTTAAACAATTTCCCCTTTGGTGTAGTTACGAACACAACCATTAGGGGGCACTGGTGGCACCTGGCAAGGCAGAAGGACTGTAGTGACTCCCCCATAGCTTCAGGGGGCACTGTTGGCTCAGGTGAAGCAGAGATGCTGAACTGATCTCCTGCAGCTTCAGAGGGTGCTCCAAAGTGAGCCCTAAGCCTCACCAGGGGTTAATAGTGACCTTGGAAAAAGAGAAGGTGGGGAGTCTGTTTTGCCTGGATGCTCGTGTACAGTGCAGATATCCTGGCGATGGCGGCCGCCAAGGTTCCACTCAATCAGCAGCTGGGACCCTCTCTCTGGAGAGAGGGAGGAGGCGGGGGGCCCAGTTTCCCCAAAACATCCGCACAGATGGTGAGGGTCTCCTGACAATGGCGGGTGCTAAAAAGTCCCAGGGAACCAGCAGCTCCTGCAAGCAGCAGGCTTACCAATGGGCAGCATGGAGAATTCCGCAGCAACACCAAGCCCCTGAGCATTGGAAGTCCAGCACCCAAAACCAGAAGCCTGTCCCCTCCAAGCAGGAGAAAAACTGCCTACTGCCAACTAAGAAATGCCAAAGTTCCGTCCTCCCCCCCCGCCCCCCCCCATTTCAGCAGTATGTTAAGGTAATTGGCTACTCCTTTTGTCTCTTAATCGCTGTCTATTCACCTAGAAAGCTGCCCCCAGCATCTACTGGACAACAAATGTGAAGAAATTCCCTGAGAAACCTAACCCAGAACATATTGTTATTTTAGATTTTAGTTGTTACTGTTTTGCTTTTTATTACACTGTTAGTTTTTCACTTATATCTTCTCGTATTCATCTCTCCTTATTGGTGAAAAGGGAGTGGTTAAAAATAAAGAGGAGGTAGCTCATTTTGGATTCTCCACCCTGCATAATTGTCTTAAACGAAGACATCAACTAGCTGTTTATTCTGTTTGTGGTAAATGTAATGGATAAATTCGTGTATCAAAGATTTGGTCTATTAAAAAGCTACTCCAGGGCATCTCTGAGATTTCAGAATTCAGCACGAGACCCACCACCAAAAAAGGTAAGAAAGGTGTTTAATATAATGGGGCAAGGCAAAAGCAAACACCAAAAAGCCTTGTGTGTAAGGTAAAACTTTTACCCCAAATGCATACAAATCCAGGCTCTGCCCCCGCTCCGAAACCCCCACTCCAAACGTGGCGGGTGAACCCGCCCCACCACCACCACCACCCCCACCTTCCCTCCAGCTTCAGTGTCTCTGCAGCTGCAGCTCCCCTGGGAGGAGCGGTGTGCCCATGCTCCTCCCCAGCCCCGGGGAGTCCTGTCCCCACCCAGCCCCTGGAACCTAACCCTCTCTGGCGGGGTCCCTGCCGCTGCCAACACAGACGTCCCCCCAGAGCAGGGGGGCGTCCCTTCCCGGTCCCGGCCCCGTATCAGTCCCGGATGGGGAGGTTGAAAATTGAACCAATTTCAAATAAAAGTTTCCCCGTGGTAGCCAATCCCTATTCTAAACAGGATCCCTCCGGAGAATGTGATACAGTGTGATAGGTCAAAAAGATACCTTTTAGACTTGCACTCTGGAAAATATTAGTGGAGTCTCCTAACCCTTTTGGTCTGGCCCTTTAAACAATTATTGAGTCAATTCGTGCCAGCAGAAGGAATTAAGTTACTACAATATATTGATAATTTGTTAAAAGCTGGCCCAAGGGAGGAGCAAATGAGAATATGTACAATCTCCTTGTTGAATTTTATGAAACTTAAAAGTTTCAAAATCAAAGCTACAATTTGCTGAATTAAAGATAAAGTAACTAAGACACTAGATGTTGTGGTTTGAAAACAAACCAAGTGAGAGGCTCTAAGTCAGAAATAAAATTTAATGAGAAGAAAAGGAAAATAAAATAAAATAAAATAAAATAAAATAAAATAAAATAAATGCAACAATACAAAAAGAAAAAAAAAAAAAAACCCACTGACAGAGTCAGAATACAACCTGATGAGGGTGATGGAAGCAGTCCAGAAAAGGTGGTCCTCCTGAAGCCGTGATGTCATAGAAAGGTCTGTTAGATCCGGTCCTCTTGGAATCCAGTGGGTGAGGGCTGCCTCCCAAATCCCAGCTTATATCCAGGTGAGAATGCTTGGTTCTTCCTCGTGGGCGGAGCATCTCACAATGGGATGATGAGTCATAGAGGAGGGCCTTGATGGCCCATTAAAGAGAGATAACTCCCTCCAGGAGTTATCTCCGGGTCATGCACAAGGCATTGATGGGCCATTAACTGAAGATGGTGATAGAATACATCCTAGACCACAACCCAGGACAATCCACCCCTTATTCTATTACCATCTACAACATGCCCAAATCAATGCATTCTTACAGAGGTATGAATATATACATACAGAATGAAACCTTACACACTGCTCTCACTTAAAATTAGGTCTCCCTGTGGTACACAACGGGTTTCTCCATCTTTCTGCATTACCCACCAAGTGTAACCAGGTCCTTGAGCAAAGACAATCTCATGGATGGGTTTGCCTTTGCCTGAAGTGGGATTAATCCAAACATTCTTTCCTAAAATGCCCTTCATGTGTACCACAGGTACTTTGTCTCCATCCACTGTGTGTAAGGGTTCAGACTGGGCAGGACCACCTCGATTGATAGACCCTTGGGTGTTAACCATCCATGTGGCTTTGGTTAAGTTTAGTTCCCAGTTCTTGAAGGTCCCCCCACCAAGTGCCTTCAGGGCAGTCTTTAGTAGTCTGTTGCACCGTTTAACTTTCCCGGCAGCTGGTGCATGATAAGGAATGTGGTATATCCATTCAATACTGTGTTCTTTAGCCCAAGTGTTTATAAGGCTGTTCTTGAAATGGGTTTCATTGTCCGACTCAATTCTCTTAAGGGTGCCGTGTCTCCACAGGATTTGTTTTTCAAGGCCCAGGATGGTGTTTTGGGCAGTGGCATGAGGCACAGGGTGGGTTTCCAGCCATCCAGTGGTGACTTCCACCATGGTTAGCATGTATTGCTTTTTTTGGCGTGTTTGGGGAAGGGTGATGTAGTCAATTTGCCAGGCTTCCCCATACCTGTACTTCAGCCATCGTCCACCATACCACAGAGGCTTCACTCGCTTGGCCTGTTTGATTGCAGCACAGGTTTCATAGCTGTGGATGACCTGTGAGATGCTGTCCATAGTGAGGTCCACCCCTCGGTCACGGGCCCATCGATATGTTGCATCTCTTCCCTGATGACCAGAGGCATCATGGGCCCAACGAGCTAGGAATAATACTCCCTTGTGCTGCCAATCTAGATCCACTTGTGATACTTTCACCTTGGCAGCTTTGTCTACCTGCTCGTTGTTGCGATGCTCCTCATTAGCCTGGCTTTTGGGTATATGCGCATCCACATGTCAAACCTTCACGGTCAGCCTCTCTACTCGGGCGGCGACGTCTTGCCAAATGTCAGCGGCCCAGATGGGTTTTCCTCTGTGCTGCCAATCGGCCTTTTTCCAGCGATTCAGCCATTCCCACAGAGCACTAGCTACCATCAATGAGTCAGTGTAGAGATAGAGCCTTGGCCACTTTTCTCGTTCAGCAATTTCTAAAGCCAGATGGACAGCTTTAAGCTCTGCAACTTGACTCGATCCACCTTGTCCCTCGGTAGCTTGTGCAACTTGTCGTGTGGGGCTCCATGCTGCAGCTTTCCATTTCCGGTTAGCTCTTACAATTCGGCAGGAGCCATCAGTGAACAGAGCATATCGTCTTTCAGTCTCCGGTAGCTCATTATATGGTGGGGCTTCCTCAGCACGTGTTACTTGCTTTTCTCCTTCTTCTTCTTCAGATGATAATCCAAAAGTTTCACCTTCCGGCCAGTTCATTATAACTTCCAGAATCCCAGGGCGATTTGGGTTTCCAATGCGGGCGCGCTGTGTAATGAGGGCAATCCATTTGCTCCATGTGGTATCGGTGGCATGATGTGTGGAAGGAACCTTTCCCTTGAACATCCACCCCAGCACTGGTAGTCGGGGTGCCAAAAGCAGCTGTGTTTCAGTGCCAATCACTTCTGAGGTGGCTTGAACTCCTTCATAGGCAGCCAAGATCTCCTTCTCTGTGGGAGTGTAGTTGGCCTCGGAGCCTCTGTAACTTCGGCTCCAGAATCCCAATGGTCGGCCTCGAGTCTCCCCAGGCACTTTCTGCCCAAGGCTCCAAAAAAAACCATTGTTTCCAGCTGCAGAGTAAAGCACATTCCTCACATCTGGTCCCGTCCTGACTGGGCCCAGGGCTACTGCATGAGCAATCTCTTGCTTGATCTGAACAAAAGCTTGTTGCTGTTCAGGCCCCCAGTTGAAATCGTTCTTCTTGCGGGTCACCAAGTAGAGAGGGCTCACGATCTGACTATACTCAGGAATGTGCATCCTCCAAAAGCCTATGGCACATAGGAAAGCTTGTGTTTCCTTTTTGTTGGTAGGTGCAGACATGGCAGTGATCTTGTTGATTATCTCTGTGGGGATTTGGCGACGACCATCTTGCCATTTGACCCCCAAGAACTGGATTTCTTGAGCTGGTCCCTTAACCTTGCTTCTTTTAATGGCAAAATCAGCTTTCAGCAGAATTTGGATAATTTCCTCTCCTTTCTTGAAGACCTCCTCTGGTGTATTCCCCCATATGATGATGTCATCAATGTACTGCAGATGCTCTGGAGCCTCACCCTTTTCCAGTGCAGCCTGGATCAGTCCATGGCAGATGGTGGGGCTGTGTTTCCACCCCTGGGGCAGTCGGTTCCAGATGTACTGCACGCCCCTCCAGGTGAAGGCAAACTGAGGTCTGCACTCCGCTGCCAAAGGAATGGAGAAGAAGGCATTGGCGATATCAATGGTTGCATACCACTTTGCTGCTTTGGACTCCAGCTCATACTGAAGCTCTAACATGTCTGGCACAGCAGCGCTCAGTGGTGGCGTGACTTCATTCAGACCTCGGTAATCCACCGTCAGTCTCCATTCTCCACTGGACTTACGCACCGGCCAAATTGGGCTGTTGAAAGGTGAACGGGCCTTACTGACCACCCCTTGGCTTTCCAGTTTACGGATCATCTCATGTATGGGAATCACAGAGTCTCTGTCTGTGCGGTATTGCCGACGGTGTACTGTTGCTGTGGCAATTGGTACTTGTTGTTCTTCAACTTTCAGCAGTCCCACAGCAGAGGGGTCATCTGAGAGACCAGGCAAAGTATTCAACTGTCTGATGTCTTCTTTCACTACTGCGGCTATCCCAAAAGCCCAACGATATCCTTTTGGATCTTTGAAATATCCATTCCTGAGATAGTCTATGCCGAGGATGCATGGGGCCTCTGGGCCAGTTGCGATAGGGTGTTTTTGCCACTCGTTCCCAGTTAAACTCACTTCGGCCTCTAATACAGTCAGTTCCTGGGACCCTCCTGTTACCCCTGTAATAGAAATGGATTCTGTTCCTACATACCTTGATGGCATCATGGTACATTGGGCCCCAGTGTCAACCAATGCCGTATATTTTTGTGGGTCAGATGTGCCAGGCCATCGGATCCACACAGTCCAGTAGATCCAATTGTCCCTTTCCTCTTCCTGGCTAGAGGCAGGGCCCCCCTATTCCTGGTCATTGCATACATTGTTCTCTTCCTGTAAATATGTTGCTGAGGTCCCTTCAAGAGGATCAGTCATATCATCATTCCTGTACCGGCTGGAGTTCTGTGCACGAGAGACCGGAGCAACACTGATTCTAGATGAGCTTTTTGTGGTAGGCATTTCTCTTTTCAGTTCACGTACCTGGGCTGCTAAGGAGGAGGTGGGTTTTCCATCCCACTTCTTCATATCTTCTCCATGCTCCCGAAGAAAAGACCAAAGGTTACCTCGGGGTGTGTATCCTCTCTCCCTGGCTGGGGGACGCCTGCTCCTAATCGCAGAGACTCTCGTCGGCTCTGGTGAGATATCATAAATTTCTTCCTTAAGTTCTTTTTTCAGTTTCTGATGGCCTTCTTCAATTAAGTTCCTGACTTGCTCAGCCAGTCTTGTTTCCACAGATGAGACATGGGCACGAACTGGGGCGGTGACAGTGTCTTCTTAAATCCTTAGTTTGTTAGTCAGGACACCCACCTTGTCCTCACCTTCTCTCCATTGCAGTGTTGCCAGGTAACATGAGTACATTTCTGGTCCAAGCCGTGCAAATCTCAACCACATCCGTGATGTGCACTGGACATCATCTGAGCTCTTAGGAAATCTCTCATCTTCTGCAAAAATGATCTCCAGCACAGCCAATTCCCTTAGGCATCGGATACCTTGTTCTATTGTGTTCCATTTTCCTTGGTGCACTAGGAGGTCTTCTTTACAAAGGTATCTGTCTTTCACACTTGTTAGCAGTTGCTGCCAGAGGCTGAGAGTTTCTTGGGTTTTTCCAATTCCCTGGTCAATGACCACATCCCGGGACAGTGATCCCAGTTGCCTGGCCTCAGTTCCATCCAGAATGGTGTCATTGGCTGCAGCGTCCCAGATGCGGAGCAGCCAGATGAGGATGGACTCGCTGGTCTGGTGGGTGAATTCCCTTCGCAGGTCACGCAGCTCACCCAGAGATAGAGAGCAAGTGATGATCTCTGTCTCTGTCTCTTCAGCTAAGTGCGAAGGTCCTGCTCCATCCTCGTCAGTCGCTATGCGGACTGATTTGCTCCTTGATTTCTTCTTCTGAGTGGTGGCAACTGCTACTGGTTTAGGCTGTTCCGGTTCAGTGATGGTTTGTGTGGAGATGCTGACAGCACTTTTGGTTCCTTTTTCCTCTGTGACAGTCTGTGTAGTCGTCGATGTTATTGCTTTGCTTCTTTTTACCTCTTCTACTTCTTTAAGAACATGCTCCAACACACCATGTAGTGTTTTGATTCTAAGCATGGTGCTTAGAAAACAAAGAAAACAGAGAAAACAAAGCAGGACTAACAAGAACATCAAGCTGTCCTTGGCATCCAGAGGGTACTCAATATTTTCAAAAACTGCTGCATCATTCCTGAAAAGCTGGAAAAAATCATTCTTTACTCCTCCCCACAGGGGCTGGGTGAGATTGTTGAGGCTCCAGACGTAGCATCCTAGACTAGAACAAGAATACAAAACTGGGTATATATTCTGAATGATGTTCATTGCCTCAGATTTTATCAAGCAATGGACATAATAGACCAGTAAAGCAATTTTAGTACCATATCCTGGTCTACGCAGGAGTATTAAGGCTGGCAGATAGTGCCCCACGTTCGGAAAAATATAGAGAGATAGGTATAAGACACATGTAAGCATGTTGGGCATCATAGCAGACAGGTGTCTTCTTCAATAAAATTGTAATTTCTGACTTTTCTTATTGCCTATGCCGCACGTTGGGTACCAAAAAATATGTTGTGGTTTGAAAACAAACCAAGTAAGAGGCTATAAGTCAGGAATAAAATTTAATGAGAAGAAAAGGAAAATAAAATAGAATAAAATAAAATAAATACAAAAAGAAAAACCACTGACAGAGTCAGAATACAACCTGATCAGGGTGATGGAAACAGTCCAGACAAGGTGGTCTTCCTGAAACAGAAATCTTGTAGAAAGGTCTGGTAGCTCCGGTCCTCTGGGAATCCAGTGGGTAAGGGCTGCTTCTACTGTCCCAAATCCCAGCTTATATCCAGGTGAGAATGCTTGGCTCTTCCCCATGGGCGGAGCATCTCACAATGGGATGATGAGTCATGGAAGAGAGCCTTAATGGCCCATTAAAGAGTCATGCAAAAGGCATTGATGGGCCATTAACTGAAGATGGAGATAGAATACATCCTAAACTACAACCCAGGACAAAAGGAAAGGTAAGGCCAACCTTTGCTCTCTATTGGATAAGGGAGGGAACTTAGTAACTGTAGATGAGGAGAAGGCAGAAGTGCTTAATGCCTTTTTTGCCTCAGTCTTCAGTGGGAAAACAACTTGCCTTCAGGACAACTGTCCTCCTGGGTTTGTTGATGGTGTCAGGGAACAGAATGGTCCCCCCCTTATCCAAGAGGAGGCAGTCAGAGAACTGCTGAGATCCTTGGATACTCATAAATCTATGGGCCCAGGTGGGATCCATCCCAGGGTGATGAGAGAGCTGGCAGATGAGCTTGCAAAGCCACTCTCCATCATTTACAATCAGTCCTGGCTCACTGGTGAGGTTCTGGACGACTGGAAACTGGACTATGTGACACCTATTCCCAAAAAGGGTGGGAAGAAGGATCCCAGTGATTATAGACCAGTCAGTCTGACCTCAGTACCTGGAAAGATAATGGAACAATTTATACTGAGTGTCATCACGTAGCACTTACAGGATGGCCAAGGTCTCAGGCCCAGCCAGCACAGGTTTAGGAGATGTAGGTCATGTTTGACCAACCTGATCTCCTTTTATGACCAGGTGACCCGCCTGGTGGATGCAGGAAGGGCTGTGGATGTTGTCTGTTTGGACTTCAGCAAGGCTTTTGACACTGTCTCCCACAGCATACTCCTGGATAAGCTGACAGCCCGGGGTTTGGACAGGAGCACTCTGCTGGGTTAGGAACTGGCTGGATGGCCGGGCCCAGAGTGGTGTTGAACATTCCTGCATCCAGCTGGCGGCCAGGCACCAGTGGTGTTCCTCAGAGGTCTGTGCTGGGGCCAGATATTGACTCTGTTCAATATTTTCCCTGATGATTTGGATGAGGCTATTGAATCTTTCATAAGTAAGTTTGTGGATGACACTAAGCTGGGAGCATGTGTTGACCTGTTGGAAGATAGGATGGCTCTGCAGAGAGATCTGGAACGGTTGGATGGATGGGCAGAGTCTAACAAGATGAAGTTTAATGAGTCCAAGTGTTGAGTCCTGTATTTTGGCCACAATAACCCCCTGCAGCGTTATAGGCTGGGGACGGTGTGGCTGGACAGTGCCCAGGAGGAAAGGGACCTGGGGGTTCTGGTCAGCAGCCGGCTGAACATGAGCCAGCAGTGTGCCCTGGTGGCCAAGAGGGCCAAGGGCATCCTGGCCTGTATCAGGAATGGTGTGGCCAGAAGGAGCAGGGAGGTCATTCTTCCCCTGTACTCAGCACTGGTGAGACCTCACCTTGAGTATTGTGTCCAGTTCTGGGCCCCTCAGTTTAGGAAGGACATTGAGATGCTTGAACGCGTCCAGAGGAGGGAGACAAAGCTGGTGAAGGGCTTGGAAAACAAGCCACATGAGGAATGACTGAGGGAGCTGGGGTTGTTCATCCTGGAGAAAAGGAGACTCAGAGGTGACCTTATCACTCTCTAAAACTTCCTGAAAGGTGGTTGTAGTCAGGTGGGGGTTGGTCTCTTTTTCCAGACAGCAACTGACAGAATGAGAGGACACAGTCTCAGGCTGCGTTAAGGGAAATATAGGTTGGATATTAGGAAGAAGTTTTTCACTGAAAGAGTGATTAAATACTGGAATAGTCTGCCCGGGGAGGTGGTGGAGTCACCGTCCCTGGATGTGTTTAAAAAGAGACTAGATGTGGCTCATTTTTCTGCACATGAGGACAGCCTGCTCCTGCATCTTTAGGATTTCCTTCTTGAAAAATATCCAGGCTTCCTGAACTCCTCTGCCCTATATACTTATCAGAGGAATTTTTAGAAAATTGTGAAAATATTCAAAATGTTTGCAGATTTGGGGTCTTTTCCAACAGCTAAACCCCACACTGCCACTCACTCAACCCAATCCCCACCCAAACAGGACGGGTAAGAGAATAAGAAGACCAAAAAGCGTGGGTCAGGATAAAGATACTTCTATAAGGAAAAGAAAGAAGAAAATTAAAGAAAACAAAAACACAACTGATGCAAAGACAATCGTTCACCACCTCCTACAAACAGATTGATGCCCACCCAGTCTATGAGCAGTGGCTATGTCCTCCAACCCCCTCTCTTCTGCCCAGTTTTTATTGCTGAACATTACACCGTATGGCACAGAATATTCCTTTGGCCAAATCAGGTCACCTGTCCAGGTTGTTTTCCCTCCCAGCCTTCATGCCCACCCCCCAACTACTTGCAGAGTGGGAAAAGGAGAAAGCCTGGATCCTGTGGAACCATTCTTCAGCAATAACCAAAGTACTGGTGTGTTTTTAACAGTTTTAGTTGCAAATCCAAAATACAGTGCCATGTGGGCTGCTACAAAGAAAATTAACTCCATCTCAATTATACCCAGTACACGTTGGGAAAGTGTCTCAGTGTTGATTATCTTAACCTACATTAAATTTTTAAATCTGAATTTAATTTAAAGCACTTTCATTCTGACATTTTTGGGTTTAAATTCCATTGATTTTGTGCTGTCGTTGTCTATCACACTCCCTTAAGCTGACTTAAGCAAATTTAAGTGCCTCAGGAAAGAACATAATTTAATACAGCTTTTTTGTGGACTTTTGTATTGGGTTTGCATGGCCAGATTTTGGTAGCAGGGGGGCTACAGGGGTGGGTTATGTGAAAAGCTGCTGGAAGCTTCCATTTCCAGTAGAGACAATGCTAGCTGGCTCCAAGACAGACATGCTGCTGACTGTAGTGATTTCACATTCACCGAATTCTGTTTTGCCAAATTTAATGTAGTGGTTTGAGTGTCTGCTCTTTTTTACCTCTGGGAGATAGGATTTTGGAGAAAAAGGCAAAATAAGCCCCAACTTAAGGTAAACAGATAGTTTATTAACACACACCAAGGAAAAAGAAGAAAAGGAGAGGGAATGAAAAAAATGAAACCTTCAAAACCCCCCTAGAAGTGTTCACTTTTCTACAAACAACATAGAGACAAAACCTGTGATTTTCAGTCAGTTTCACCATTTCAATAGTCTTTCATCAATTCTTTAGGAGAGGAACCTCTTAATTTACCATGGAATCTTCCCCACTGACAACCTAGAACAGTTCTCCTGTGGGTCTGAACTCTCACAGAAACAGCCGCCCAGGGAAACCTGCTTCCATGTGGTCTCCTCCCATTAGCAGTTTCCCAAGCTGCTTATGGGGCATAGGATCTCAGGCATTTGGGGTGTCACCTTTTAAAAATGAGCAACTTCAAAGGGAAAAAAATTCTTCATCTCAAGAAACAGAGATGTCTTCTCACTTCTTTCACTGGTGCAGGAGCTTCTCTTCTTTCTCTCTCTGTTCAGGCATCTCATGGGACCACAAGAATCACAGATTTTAATGCAATATTACTCATCCATCACAAACACCTTTGCTCAAAAATCCACAAAATCCTCTCCCCAAATGCATATTTTTCCCATGATTTAAAGGACAATCTACCTATAGAGCTCATTTCCATAGCTCAAATAAGAAGTCCAGCCAGCAGGCAACTCCTCCATCCTTCCTCTAAATAATCTTTTACTCACTCTCTCCATCTGACTGGTATGCTGAGTCTTCTCTATGTTTGCTCCGTCTTTTTCTCTCTCTCTGGGAAGAGCTAAGTTTTAAAAGTCTCAATCTGTGCCAGGAGAGTTAACATTCTTGCAGATGGGTCACGTGATCTCTGCTGGGCAGTAGCCTCAGGATTTTCAAAAGCTACAGGGATGGGGGAAGAAAACCCAGGCCGACAGGTTTCAGAGCAGCCGGGCTGATGGATGCCTCCTGCCCCCACCCCTCGGTCTCATCCAGGATGGCTCAGCTTGGAGCGGCTGCAGGCTCTTCTCCCCCTGCTTGGGGAAAGCGCCCAGGCCCACGGCCAGGCCTTGGGCCAGCTTCCCCCCCATAGGGGGAGCGGCAGAGTGTTTTACAGCTGCTAAAAAATCGATCCGGGATGGGGCATATGCTCATCCCCGGCCCAGGAGTCACCGGGAGTCCCAGCCCTTCCCCTCACAAGGAGAGAGCCAAGTCTGCTTTCTTACCTCCTGTGAGGGAGAAAGGAAGAGGAAGTCCCAGGCTTCCTTCTGACTTTTTAAGGCTGTGTGACCCAGAGGTATATACCTGCACCAAATTGGCTATTCTGGTTTTCAGTTCAAAGGAAATCACCAATTGGTCCTCACCATCTATGCTAAACCAGCACACTGGCCAAGGCTGGGCCAATTAGAAATGGTGGTAATGTGTCTTACAATGTAAGATGTAACCAAAAGAATGCATTCTATTACCATCTGTTGAAACCAGGTGGGGCAGTGTTCTTTATCTCTTCTGTGACCCATCCTCCCTCCAGGGGGGATATCTTCTGTTAATGGGCCATTGAGTCTCACTGCATGACTCATAAAATTCCATCCTCCCATTGTGACATGATCCACCCAGGAGGAATAGCCAAGCATTCCTACGTGGATATAATCTGAGAATTAGAACACCACACGCAGCCTTTTTCCACTGAATTCCCAGAGGAAGACCAGACCCTTCTACACCACCACTGGACCTTCAAAGAAAAATCACACCCTTCTATAGGATCACTGCTTCAACAGAACTGCATCTATCACTCCAAGAGGACTGCAGCCACCATTTAATCAGACTGCTACCAACACCTTGACTGGCAGGGTTCATGTTGTATTCTGACTCTGTCAGTGTTTTTGTACTATTGCATTTATTTCAATTTTCCTATTAAATTGTAGTTCTGACTTGGAGCCTCTCACTAGTTTACTTTCAAACTAGTACATAATGCTTCTGTGATAATATATTTACAAAGAAGAAAAAATTATTGCGCAGATGTAATTGCAGCCAGGAGAAGATTGGGATGAGAACTTGTTAGAGGAACAACTCTGAAGACACCAAGGTTAGTGGAGGAGAGGGAGGAGGTCCTCTGGGTTCTGGAGCTGGGATTCCTCTATAGCCAAGAGTGAAGACCATGGTGAAGCAGCTGTGCCCCTCCAGCCCATGGAGGAGACCCACACCAGAGCAGGTGGATGCCTGAAAGAAGACTGTGAACCCATGGGAGGCCTGTGCTAGAACAGGCTCTTGGCAGGGACCTGTGGACCTGTGGAGAGAGTAGCCCACACTGGAGCAGGTTTCCTGGTAGGACTTATGACCCCATGGGGAACTTTGGAGCAATCTGTGCCTGAAGAACTGCACTCCATGGATGAGTGACCCACTTTGCAACAGTTCATGGACAGCTGTTGCCCATGGGCTAGACTCACATTAGAGCAGTTCATGAACTATCTCACATGGGAGGAACCGCATGTTGGAGCAGGGGAAAGACTCTTCTCCCTGAGCAGAGGCAGAAAAGTGATGAACTGACCATAACCCCCATTCCCTGTCTCCCTGCACAGCTGGGGGAAAGGAGGGAAATCTGAGAAGGAGGGAGGGTTGGGGGGAAGGATTATTTCAGGTCTTATTTTACTTCTCATTATCCTGATTGACTTCTGTCTTGGGTTTTGTAGCCAAAAAAAAAATGTTTATTCTATTCCATCTGTTGAAACTCGGTTGGGGAGGTGTTTTTTCTTTATCTTTTGTAACTCCAGAAGGGAGGGGGTGACTGCTTTTTCTGATAACAAGCCAACTGTTAAAACCGGATGGGGCATTGTTTCTTATCTCTGTTCAGTCTTCCACTACCTCCATGGGGATATCTTCTGTTAATGGGCCATTAAAGCTCACCAATGACATGACACATTACATCATCCCATTGTGAGATGCTCTACCCAGGGAGGAGGAGCCAAACCATTTCCACCTAGATTAAAGGGAGCCACAAGTGTCACCAGTCATGCAGCATTCCCATAGGACTCCCAAGGGAAGACTGAACCCATCTCTGGACGCTTTTTCTCTACAGGACCATCTCTGCTTCCAACAGGACCACATCTGCCACAGCAGGAGGGCTTACTTTTAGACTGTTTCCAGTACCCTGATCAAGAGGGTGTCAGGTTGTATTCTGACTCTGAAAGTGGTCTTTTGTATCATTGCATTTATTTTATTTTACTTCTTTTTTTTCCTCTTCTTATTAAATTGTATTTCTGACTTGGAGTGTCGCACTCACTGCTTTTGCTTTCAAACCACTACAGCTTCTCATCTGATTTTGTAAGTGAATAAATTCAATTCATATCTCTAATTTCAGTCTATTTTACCTGGGACAATATTTGTTGAGTGATCTCTTGTGGTCCTGCTTTGGTTTGGATAGACAGGTATCTGCCAGGGAAGATTGGAGTCTCCCTTGGAATGTAATTATTATGAATTTGCAATTAAAATACTGTCAGGCAAAGAATTTTGGGAATAGGTATAGCAGTCCTTTACTAGGGATATAAAACAAAATACAAATGTAGTACAGAAGAATAAGTAAGCAAACAAACAAACAAGAAATCTTAGAAAATTCTGACAAAGTCAGAAATACAACTTGATGCCCGGTTGGTCAGGGTGTGGGAAGCTGTCCAAAGTAAGCCCTCCTGGAGTGGCAGATGTGGTTTTGTTGGAAGCAGAGATGGTTCCGTAGAAAAAGGGTCCAGTAATGGTGAGATGGGTCTGGTCTTCCTCCAGGAATCCGGTGGAAAACTGAATCACTGATGACACTTGTGACTCCTTTTATCTGAGCGAAGATGGTTTGGCTCCTCCTCCCTGGGTAGAGCATCTTACAATAGTATGATGTAATGTGTCATGTTATTGGTGAGCTTTAATGGTCTATTAACAGAAGATATCCCCATGGGGGTAGTGGAACAATGACCAGAGATAAGCAACACTGACTCATTTGAGCAACACTGAGCCACCCGGTTTTTAACAGCTGGCTTCTTAGCAGAGAAGGCAGTTAACCTCTCCCCAACCGGGTTTCGGCCACGTCTTTGAGTTAAGCACTCTTAAGTATCCAACACTTGATCTCCTTGGTAACTTATGGGGAAAAATTGTTTTGAGTGAAAAAGTGACAAACCTAACCCCCAACAGGTCCTTATCTCAACTCATGAGTCCTTTGTTATATGTTTCCTCCCCTGTCCAGTTGCAGAGGGGAGTGATTGAGAGGCTTTGGTTGGTGCCTGGCATCCAGCCAGCATCAACTGGCTACAGATTTGAAGCTGTTTTCTTGTATAAACATTTTCTTATGCTTTAAAAATATATTTCTAAGGGGGAAAAAGTGTATTGTCTCTGACTCCTGAGATTTTGAGCTATTTTCCTATGATACTTGAGGGATGGACTAGAGGAAGTGCCTCACCTAGCCTCTGCTACCACAATCCAAAAAGGAGATGGAATTCCTGTGTGTAACAGCTGATCCCAACAGCTGGTGAGCTGAAGGAACAGCTGCAGGAAATCCCTGCAGCCCTGCTGAGCAGGTAGCAGGTGCCTTGGCTGCACACCTTGCTCACCCTACAGGGAGCAGTCATGAGATAAACTCTAAGCAAACATCTCTGACTGACTGACTTTGACTCAGATACTGGCTTCTAGCCAACACAAATCTTCAAGTATGAACTGATTTGACAGCTAATGTAGCCACCTTGCTCTGGTATACCCACACAATGATTCTCTTCTTTCAAGCCTTTCCTTCCTTCATGAGCAAACTGTCTATTTATGTTAATTTCAACCTCTTTTATGCTTGCAGAGTGCTGAAGAAAATTCCAAGGATGGTACCATATCCTGGTCAGTAACGATCCGACAATCCTACCTAGCACGATGAAGTGTGATTACATATGTCATGGTTTAACCCCAGATGACACAGATGACACCCCCCCCCCCCCCCCGAATTGTTGGGAAAATATTTATTGTAACAGTGTTAAGTCTTGCTGATGCTGACATCTCAAGAATCAGAAATATTTAACAATTTCTTCACAGTTACAGGGAATGAGAAGGGGGTTATGAAACAAGGTCCTGTCTAATTCTTGCAAAATGTGGAATATGTAAAAATCTCTTTAAGAAAAGATGTTCTTTGATGTTTGAGCTTTGTAAACTTTGAAGCCTAATCAACAAGATGGGAGATTTAACCTGTGAAACAGAGCACCTTACAACCTCTAAGTGATGTCCAGGTGTTATAAAAACAAATTAAAGTGTAGGGCTTGAGATGCTTCAGTTGATTTATTAAAAAATATGGATATTGATCTAATACCGATATGCAACTATGATGGACAAAGACTCTCTAACAGTCTGAAGTTAGAAAGTGCATGTTTATTACGACGCCGGGCAGCGTGCGGGATAGCTCCCAAATACACACGCGCAATTTACAGATGATCACAGGGTCTTTTTATGTACAAGAGTATACCCAAAACACAAATGCATATTCATAACTCTGGTCCGTCCCACTCCCTGCTTCGTATGGCAATTAGCCAAAAAGCAATTAAGCATGCGTGTTTTGTTCTTTGAAATGAGTCGGTGGTCCTTCTTATGGGGTGGGGTCTCAAAATGATGAAGTAAGATGGGTCTTCCTCGCTTTTACTTTTTAACCTTTTAGTGTTGGTGACACCTGGATCCTGTTTTCTCAAGACTATCTGATTTATGATCACATTGTGTTCTTGGAGTTTATTGATTAAGTTGACAGGCCTCCTGATTTATCAGTTCCTTAAATCCGGCTTACGTTAAAAAAGGGAAGTTTACCTCAACAATGTCTAGTTAGTAAAAGGGAAGTCTACCTCAGCAATATCTAGTTTAACTAGTCCTTAATTCTTCAAAATTAATGTCTCACAGTGATCTCAGATGTAGGGGGGAGGCTAACAAAGACTGGGAAGAAATGCAGAATTTATGGGCTACAAAGACCTTTTGCAGAACTCCCAAGATAAAGAAGAAACTAATAAAGTCAACTCAGCAACTGTGCCAAAATCAGCTCAAACTGAGTAAAAGATAATTCCAGCAGGGGGAGATCACAACCAGCAACCCACAGGCCACCAACCCAAAAGAAGAGAGAAACTGAGCATGTGGATTAATTAGCATGAGAAGCTAGAGAATTATTAACCAGTAGAAGATAGAATGCTAATTAGTAAGAGAACTATGCAACTTATAGGAAATAAACACTAATTCTTTTTTTGCTAAAATGTATAAATAATTAAAAGTTTTGATAGTTGGTGTGTGTATGTGTTAGGAGTGATTCCCCCACACACCCAGCACTGAAATAAAGTAATGCCTGCTCTCTGATACTGAAATTACAGTTTTAGAGAGTTTTATTTTCCTGATATTTTCAGTGATAGGTTGGGGGAGAGAACTGGAAAAAATGAGAAAACTCATAGGTTGAGCTAAAGACAGTTTAATATGTAAAGCAAAAGTAGTGCACACAAGCAAAGCAAAACAAGGAATTCATTCAGTGGCAGGCAGGTGTTCATCCATCTCCAGGAAAGCAGGGCCCCATCACATGTAATGGTTACTTGGGGAAGATAGATGCCATAACTTTGAACATCCTCCCCTTCCTTCCTCCCTCAGCTTTATATACCGAACATGATGTCATATGGTCTGGAATATCCTTTTGGTCAGTTGGGGTCACCTGTCCCAGCTGTGTCTCCTCCCAACTTGTTGTGTACCCCCAGCCTACTCCCTGGTGGGGTGGTGTGAGAAGCAGAAAAGGCCTTGGCTGTGTGTAAGCACTGCTCAGCAATTAAAAAAAAAAAAAAAAATCCCTGAATTCTAAACACTATTTTCAGAACAAATGCAAAACATAGCTTCATACTAGCTACTATGAAGAAAATTACCCCAGCCAAAACCAGCACAATATGCAGGATTCCAAAGAGGACAAAGCAGGTAAATTACTTCCTCTTTCCAGCACTCTGTAATTGTGCTGTTCAGAGCCGTCTTTTACTCAGCAGCCACTGCTTTTCTTTTGCTACTCTGGGAACAAGTAGACTCTAGCAGTAGGACTCTAATTTTTTTTCCTTTTTGAACATGAGCCACCTTAAACAAACAGCTTTCTCATCAATCACTTCAAAACAACTCGAGTTAGATATCAAGAGAAAGAGTGTTCTGCCTTCAGCTGGGGGATGCTTTCCTCATGGAAGCAAGTGTTCTCTGTACAGCTGTATGCCAAGCCTTCCTAAATATGCCCTAATTCCAACTGTAACTGCATAGGAAGACTAAGAAACGCATGTGTTTGTTAGGAGGCTCTCATTTTAGACAGGAAAAACCTGAAACAAACAAAAAAATCCCGCACCGCGCTAAACAGTAACGTGCGGCTTAGGCCAGGTTCCCTGCTACATTGGGTGGGTCATGGGCGCCCCTCAGGCCAGGCTGCCCCGCGCCCTGCCCCCTCACACAGGAGCTGCAAGCGGGCACCCAGGAGCAGCACTGACCCCAGCGCCCGTTCGCTGCTGCGGCGTGCAGGCGAGCTCCTACTGCCTCCGGCCCCTGCAGTATGCAACGCAGCTGGGAAGCCGCTTGAGTTCCGCCATGCTCTCCAAGTGGCCCTTCCTGCCGCTATGTCCCGGCGGCGCTGTCCCCTCCCGGCTGTTGCTCCTCCTCCTCCCCGCTCTGTCCCAGGGCGCAGGACTGACATCACGCCCAGGGTTTCCATCCAATTAAGGGAGGAGGAGGTTGAGCGGAGTGGTAGCGTGATGGCGGTAGTCGAGAGGACGTAGGAAACAGCGACGGAGCAACAGAGCACTTATCAAGGTTCTCCTTGCCCGGTTTGGGGCCCTATTGTTCAAGCCAGTGGGGGCTGCAGGCGAGCCCACTGCGTGGGGCTGTAAGAGCCGGCAGCTCAGGCCTTGTGGTGGCCGCAGGAGCAGCTTTCGACCCTAGGTTGCAGCACAGATCTCTTTGTGAAGCGTAGCGCCGTCTCGGATCAGGGCAGACCTAGGAAAGTCAGGCCGAATGCAGACACGCAGGTAGGCAGAGGCCCGCCATGGCTCTTTTCTCTTTCCCTGGTCCGGAGTTGCGTGGTGGTTGTCGCTTTCAAAGATAGATGGAGAGGGGACTGGCGCTGAGAAGGAGTTGGATGCCTGGCGTGCCGCTGGGTCCCTGGAGTTCGTCGCTGTTTTCCGAAGAGGGAGGGAGCTGTGAGAACTGAGGTGGGCAGTCGGGGTTGAGTCTCTTTAGCTGGGTCTAGCGGGGTCTGTGACGAACTGGCTGGGAGGCCTTCGCTCTTCTCTGGCCATGGGGGGCGCTGGAAGAAGCGAACACAGAGGACAGCAGCCGCCTTGGCAATACTTCCCGGGAGCCTTGACCAGGAGCAGCGCCTGTGCAGGTCGCGCCACCAGCAGAGGGCCATTTTCGGGGGCGGGAGGTGGAACTCGCGAGAGGTAGGGAGGAAGCCCTGGCCTGGGCTCTCCTCGGGAGCTGTCGGTCACGGAAGGCCGCGACAGCGGGGTGCGGGTGGTCGGGGAGGATCGTCGCAGAGCAGGGAGTGGCCGACAAGGAGAGTTTCATGGCTATTAAAGATCTTTCCTGGGGCCCAGGGAGTACCGGTCCCAGAGGAGGCAGAGTGTTCGTAGCCTGGGTGTGGGAGGGCAGCCAGCGGCCTATTTGCGAGGAACCACCAATCTGCTTGGCTCGCCGCCGCGGGGGCCCCAGCCTAGCTTCGCGGCTTCTCTGGGGTCACAGGACTCTTTCCTATCACTTTTTTTTTTTCCGTCATTGCTTTTGTTTGCTGCCTAGAGTGGCCCTGGTGTCTGAGATACTGCCTGAGCGCAGGGTTTTTACCATCCCGGTACGAGGCGGCCTCCGCCTCCATCATGAGCTGGAGCTTGTATTAGAGAGCATCTCAAGGCAGGCAACCTGCAGGTGGGCCCCTAATCGCTTTCACTTCACTACATCTGTGAGAGGTGCTGCTCTTTAACTTATTACCAGTGATTTTATATTTGCACTCCATTTAATATAAACCTAAACTTTTTCTAGGTGCGTCTGACACGGTAGAGATCTGATTGAAGATGTTTGAAATAGTGATCACTCCATCTGTGGCATCTTGTTAGCTTGATGTAGTTGAGCCATTTTTAAAAATAGGACAGTCTATTTTCTTGACTCTACCCCCAAGAGAATGTAAACTTTGTGTTTAGATCTGCTTATGGATATGTTTGGTGCATGAAATAATTTTGCTAGTCAAATCTTAGAGCATTAATAATTATAATTTTTATTTTTGTGTTTGGGGAGGCGGTTTTCCTTTAAAAGTAACATCGAGTTCTTCTTAAGACAGGACTATGGCATACCAAAAGCTATTTTTCAGTTAAAAAGAAGATTCCAGATGTGATAGATACTCCCTTTTGGTGGTGTTATTACAAGATAAGTTATTTTCAGTATCTTTCAGTTGCAATCATCAAATATTTCAAATTATGTCAACATTTTTCTTTACTACTCTAGGCAATTTTGGAAAAATCTTGCAGAGAACAGTTGAGTCATCTGGAAAACAGAGTACCAAGAAGTAATTTCTTGGCATCTGCCTTCTAACCTGAGTGGACTTCTATTTATCTTTTAAACTTCTTAATATTTACAATGAATGGGCACAGTGATGAAGATGTAAGAAACAGTAGTGGAGAGTCAAGGTAAGCACTTTCAGTCCTTGATTACATATTCTCCTGTATTTTGTTTTTTAGAACTGGTTTACATTTTAACTTTGTGCTAAAGTTTCCTGGTGAGCAAGTGGACTGACCATGCATTTTTACAGATGCTTAATCTGCTTGTTAAAATCAGATCATATTTAATTTGATGACTGTAACAATCGTGCATATACCTTACATAATACAATTTTAATTCTATTTAAGCTCTATCAGCATTACTCTTTTTTCCTCAAAAGTTGTCTGAAGTGTCAAAAGCTGAAACAGATTAGATTGAAATGATAATGTAAAACTCTTGTCTATCTATAGAGTGCATGGCATGCATGCATAAAACATGCTGTATAAACCTTAAACTATGCTATCTCTAAAGTTGGAACAGTGGACTGTTAATTCCAGTGGAGCTTCCTTTTTATTGAGTTGTCAAAGCTGCATGACAGAAAGTGTTAACTTCATGTTTGTTTTCCTAAGTGAAAGTACAATTTTCCCAGCTGTTATCTTAATTAAAAAAAAAAAAAAATCCACTCCTCTGATGTTGATGCTGGTGTTCTAGGATGTGTAGAGGGTTCACTTTGTTTGGAAAAGCCTGGTTAGAACTTTCCTGCTGCAAGATAACAGTGAACTTGTAGGCGTGGAATTGAATTCTTGTTCAACTTAGAAGTATTCTAGAATAAATATCTATTGCACTGGGAAGTTAAGATTTCTAAAACTGGGAATATGAGGAATGCTTCAGATTTAAGATGGCAAGGTAAATTTACAAATAGAAGCTGTTGTGATCATGCTGTCAGTCTACCCATTTGTCTTGTCTGTCTCCTCTTTCTGATCACAGCCTGTTGAACCTGTAAGTTGATTTCATGAGTCAAAGGTCATAAAGAAAACTTGAGTTCTGTGGGCTTTATGAAAACAGCCAGTTGGGTAAAGGGGGCAGATCTAAATTATTGCCTCAAGTGAAAAAAATCCAAGAACATAATGGCCAGCTGATCATTCAGCACATGCTGGCCATTAGGCTTGCATGTAGCATAGTGTGAATAATGGGGTGGGAAGAAGGGGGAAGAGAAGTGTTTAGGTGATATTAGGTGTGAAACCTCAGAGTGTCCGAGCCCAAATGATTAGACCCGTTTGAGTTTCTTTGGGACTTAGCCCTGTGGCGACTTGATGGAGAGAGAGACAGCTTCGGTCCAGTTATCCAGAAAGCAATTTTAATAATACGAAAATAACAAACAATAAGGTGTCCACTATATTCGACTGAACTGGACCAAGGTAGTAACAAGGGGCAAAAGGCAAAGGGCGTGGTCTTGGGTCAGACAGGGGTACTTATGCACCTCAGTGTGAGTGGGGAGTTAAGGTGGGGTCTGAGGGAAGGGTCTAATAGGAGAGAACAATTAGGAATATTAAAATTCCTGTAGTAAAAATCAACTTATAGTAACACAAAGAACTAAGAACTTTCTAGTAACCATTTGCATAGAGAGTACGTGAATAAGCCTTTTGCTTATGGCACTGGAAATGAGGTTTCTCAAGGCATTTTTCCAGGGTTTTCTTCTTCCCTGGGGAAACTACCCTCTATATTTCCCCCCTTTTGTCTTTCTAAAGAGAAAATGTTTTTTTCCCTAAGGTTTTGAACATGAGTTTTAACATACAACAGGAAACAATCATTACTACTAAGAAAATTAACAGTCCAGTTTTAGCTATGGAGAGTACATATAGGTTATAGCCTTTAAAAAGTTCATTAAGCCAGTCTTTGTTGTCCATTTCGATTTTTCAAGTCTTTCTTATAGTACTTTAATTTTAAGGAACATTTTCTTGGAGTCTTTAGGCCAGAAGATGCAGCTTATTTGGTGACTGTGGCTTGGCATTAATTTAGCTTGGATTTGTGCTTCATTTATCTTTGCTGCTTTTTCTCTGTTATAACGAACTCACATTACAAGTTAGATTGTTTCAAGACTCACATGAGATGTTATATGGGTAAAGGTAAACAGGACACATACAAGGAATTAATTTTGACATATATAAGGGGTAAAAGATATAGGTAAGAAAGTAAGTTTAATGTAGCAATTAATATAACACTTAATTGAAACTTTTTCTTTCATTTCTTTGCTCTCAACCCAATACCTTTTATTCTTAGTAAACCACTTGTTTTCTTCTTCAGTCTTTCTCTCACTCTCTTCTCTTTTCCTTTTTCTCCTCCTTTCTCTACTATCACTCTTCATCATCAAATACCTTACATGCACTTTTTCTTCACTTGCTTTTTCATTCTTATTAAATTTCACCTTTTCTCTTAACAAAAACTGTAGTTTAACGTGAGGCATAAAAGAAAGACACTTCACTGTTAAGAACAGAAAAGTAAAACTTATAATTTGTAAAAAGGCTTTTTAAACTAGTGAAAAATCCAACCAGACTTATTATACCTTCATCAGACTTATTATACCTTCATACTCGCCCCCTTTATTACTTAATTGTTTGTAGGGGTGAGAAATATTTATGATGTTACTAAACCAATAAACCTAATCTTTCTAGCTATTGGTGTTTCCCATCAAGTTTTTTACTATCATGTTTAGGAGCTATCAAAGGTATAATGTTACTGGGTGGCTTGCTGCAGACTAATTACTTAAAACTTATAAGTTGCAACTTGAACATTATAAACAAACTAACTTAAAAACTATTAGAGGTAACATTTAAAACTGTCAGAGGTAGCATTTTCCTTTAGCTAGTATATGTCCTTTCAAGTGTCCAACTCTTGAGGTCCAGGTGAAGTTACAGGTGAGTTGTCATTCGAAAGGTCTCAGATTTCTATCGAGCTGGTGCAGATGGTTGTTATCCATCGAATACCAGCAGCTGTGGAAATATATGTATATCTGTGTCCCCAAGTGACAAAGTCTCACAGAATCACAGAATGTGTAGGTTGGAAGGGACCTTCAAGATCATCGAGTCCAACCGAACCCGAACACCTCAACTAGATCATGGCACCGAGTGCCACGTCTAGTCTCTTTTTAAACACATCCAGGGATGGTGACTCCACCACCTCCCCGGGCAGACTATTCCAGTATTTAATCACTCTTTCAGTGAAAAACTTCTTCCTAATATCCAACCTATATTTCCCTTGACGCAGCCTGAGACTGTGTCCTCTCATTCTGTCAGTTGCTGTCTGGAAAAAGAGACCAACCCCCACCTGACTACAACCACCTTTCAGGAAGTTTTAGAGAGTGATAAGGTCACCTCTGAGTCTCCTTTTCTCCAGGATGAACAACCCCAGCTCCCTCAGTCATTCCTCATGTGGCTTGTTTTCCAAGCCCTTCACCAGCTTTGTCTCCCTCCTCTGGACGCGTTCAAGCATCTCAACGTCCTTCCTAAACTGAGGGGCCCAGAACTGGACACAATACTCAAGGTGAGGTCTCACCAGTGCTGAGTACAGGGGAAGAATGACCTCCCTGCTCCTTCTGGCCACACCATTCCTGATACAGGCCAGGATGCCCTTGGCCCTCTTGGCCACCAGGGCACACTGCTGGCTCATGTTCAGCCGGCTGCTGACCAGAACCCCCAGGTCCCTTTCCTCCTGGGCACTGTCCAGCCACACCGTCCCCAGCCTATAACGCTGCAGGGGGTTATTGTGGCCAAAATACAGGACTCAACACTTGGACTCATTAAACTTCATCTTGTTAGACTCTGCCCATCCATCCAACCGTTCCAGATCTCTCTGCAGAGCCATCCTATCTTCCAACAGGTCAACACATGCTCCCAGCTTAGTGTCATCCACAAACTTACTTATGAAAGATTCAATAGCCTCATCCAAATCATCAGGGAAAATATTGAACAGAGTCAATATCTGGCCCCAGCACAGACCTCTGAGGAACACCACTGGTGCCTGGCCGCCAGCTGGATGCAGGAATGTTCAACACCACTCTGGGCCCGGCCATCCAGCCAGTTCCTAACCCAGCAGAGTGCTCCTGTCCAAACCCCGGGCTGTCAGCTTATCCAGGAGTATGCTGTGGGAGACAGTGTCAAAAGCCTTGCTGAAGTCCAAACAGACAACATCCACAGCCCTTCCTGCATCCACCAGGCGGGTCACCTGGTCATAAAAGGAGATCAGGTTGGTCAAACATGACCTACATCTCCTAAACCTGTGCTGGCTGGGCCTGAGACCTTGGCCATCCTGTAAGTGCTACGTGATGACACTCAGTATAAATTGTTCCATTATCTTTCCAGGTACTGAGGTCAGACTGACTGGTCTATAATCACTGGGATCCTTCTTCCCACCCTTTTTGGGAATAGGTGTCACATAGTCCAGTTTCCAGTCGTCCAGAACCTCACCAGTGAGCCAGGACTGATTGTAAATGATGGAGAGTGGCTTTGCAAGCTCATCTGCCAGCTCTCTCATCACCCTGGGATGGATCCCACCTGGGCCCATAGATTTATGAGTATCCAAGGATCTCAGCAGTTCTCTGACTGCCTCCTCTTGGATAAGGGGGGGACCATTCTGTTCCCTGACACCATCAACAAACCCAGGAGGACAGTTGTCCTGAAGGCAAGTTGTTTTCCCACTGAAGACTGAGGCAAAAAAGGCATTAAGCACTTCTGCCTTCTCCTCATCTACAGTTACTAAGTTCCCTCCCTTATCCAATAGAGAGCAAAGGTTGGCCTTACCTTTCCTTTTATCATTAATATATTTGTAGAAACATTTTTTATTATCCTTTACAGAAGTCGCCATTTTAAGTTCAAACTGAGCTTTGGCCTCCCTAATTATTTTCCTACATGCTCTAGCAGCCCCCTTAAATACTTCCTGAGATACCTGACCCTCCTTCCAAAAACGATACATTCTCTTTATTCCTGAGTTCCTCCAAACCCTCCTTGCTTATCCAGGCTGGGCGTTTGCTTCGTCGACTCCTCTTTTGGCACACAGGGACAGTCTGTTCCTGTGCCCTCAAAATCTCTGTTTTGAAGCACACCCAGTTTTCCTGAACTCCTTTGTTTTTAAGGGCTTCTTCCCAAGGAATTCTCTGAATAAGTCTCCTAAATTCGCCAAAGTCTGCTCTCCGGAAGTCCAGTGTAAGAGTCTTATTGAATCTCGTACCAATACCTTAGGTTTAGGTAACTGGATGTCACTAGAGGACTGTAATGACAAAAGATCATTTAAGATGACAGGGTTTTGAGAGTTTTGCAATGTTGTTCAACTGCACAGGGCTTTGGCTACCCTAGTCTGTGGGGTTTCTCCAACATCTCCCCTCTCTGTTTTTCAAAGGCATGCTTTACCTGTGTTAGCATGTCTGGTTGTTGTGAGTTGGTGATGGTAGCCTACTATTTTGTAAATAGGTTGTGCTGCTGACGTTAATACATGTGACTTCAGAGTAAAATTTTGCTACTTTGCCTTACTGATAAAAATTCAGTGGGTTATATAGTATCATGGTCAATTCTTTAAGAAGCCTTAAGTTTACAAGTGTTGGGTGCCAGGTTGGAGTGCAATGGTGCTTTAAACAGGCTCATTTAAAAGATTTTAATGTTTGTGCAGGCTTTGACCTGGTGAGCACTGGTAAATCACCATGCATATTTAATATGTACTTATCCTATTATGAACAGAAAGACAATACATTTAATCAAAGTAATAAGCACTACTAAACAAAAATACTTATAACTGCTTAAATGCTTAGGACAGAAACACCTGGGTTTGATGGCATTTTTTCCTGCCAGCCAGGGCCATGGCTTGGCCAGAGCTAGGATCCTGGTCAGGAGGGCTTCCCTAATATATCTTAAAAACAAACTTTTATTAATATTTACTGAAAGAGTTCCCTAACATAAACAGCTTATGAATAATCAAAGGAATACACACAAGTAACATCAAATAATGTCTTATGGCTGGATCCTTGTTTGTGCCAGGCATGGAGTTTGAAGCTTAGTAAAAATAAACACTTAAGAGACAAGGTCACATTTAGATTTTGATTCCAATTTTGTAATATGTTACTAATTTTTGCAAATGTATTATCAGTATATTTAACAACATCCCTCTCTGGAAACTGTAGCTGATATGATCTCACACTAATTCCAAAAAGGCACCTTTAAAAACCTTTAGCTTAATTTTCAGTGGGTAAATATTAAAACTAATTGAAGCATACTTTCATTAGGAAAATTTCAGTCGTAACAATACTAACAAATGCATTCTGAAACTTACTGGAAGGTAAAGATATCTTATGAGAACTTGAAATTAATACTGTTAAGTTAAAATTGATTTTTTTAAAAATAAAATACTGTATAGAAATAGAGCTAAGGTTGTTTTTAACGTAATATAAGATTCATTTAAACTCAAGGTAGTCTAAATATGACTGAAAATATCTTCACCAGGAGGGAGGGGGATACCAGGAAGGGTTAGGTTTAACACAGAGAATTTGCACAATTATATTAATTTGTTGTTTTGAACAGGCTTGGTAACAACGACAATGGTTTTTCTTTCTTCGCCGGCGGCGCTTGGCAGCTTTAGATCTAGGGGAAGTCCGAGTGGTAAGGCTGTATTTAAAGGGTGCACTCTTGGCGTGAGCGGTGTTATAAATGGGCCAGGAGACCTGCTCCTTTGAAAAGCCTTTATTAGTCAGCTCTTTAAAGGGGGAACTCGAGGGGTCGCCTGCGCCGCCGCTGCTCCTGTCGCCGCCCTCGCTCCTGTCGCCGCTGAGGATCAGGTGTCAGGCGAATCTGCTGCTCTCGCCGCAGCAGAGTCGGGGGTTCCGGTCTCGCGGGAATCCCCGGCAACCCAACTGGGCTCGTGTGGTCTAGGGGCGTCACTTCTTCCCAGTCTCTTTGTGGTTATGGCGAGGCAGCAGAAGCAGAATTCAGTCCTTAGGTAGCTGAGGGTCTTCTCGGTGTTGTAGTGTCTCCCTTTTATCTGGATTTTGTGCTGGGTCCCAGCTTTTGGGTCCGCTTGCCGGCAACTGCACTTCGGTTTGGAGCGATGCACCATGGAAGTCCTTGGATTTTCCTATTAGGCGGGGCTGGCAGTTCGAGGAGCTGGTGGGGAATGGGGACAGCCTAGCCCGACGGAAGGGGAAGGGAACCCGGGGTTTTAGAGGGGGTATACAACTTGGAATAAGGTTTTGAGGGTACAAATTTTGGTACAAACAGCATAACTTTCTTAACAGACAGGTTACAACTGGCATAACATTTTAAACAGCATAACTTTCTTAACAAATGACAGACTGTGTCAAAAAAGGGAATTTCTTACATTTCATTCATTTCAATCCCCCCTCTATTTCTTTGATCGGGCCTTTGCCCGCATCAATTGGCAGTTTTTGATTCATGGGAATATCTTTTATTTAGTTTTTTTTTAGTTTGAGGTTCTAACTAAAGTAAAACTATTCTCTTATAGGGCACTTTCCAGTTAGGCGCTGCTTAAATGTTGCAGCATTTCATGCAATCTAATACTGCTTTATATCAAAACACGTGGGATTTACATGAGTGTGAACTCTTATAAGGGACTGCAGGTTCTCCCCGTCATAGATGGGATGGTGTGTAGTTCTCCCAAGAGTCCAGTATGAACCATTGTCTCGATCTCACCTGGTCTTGCCTCTTGGGTTGGGGAAGGTATTTAGCTGGCCTTATGGAGTTCCTTTCAGTGTATTCCCACTTCTTTTTCAGTTTTTGATTAGCCCTTCTGTGGTGTGCCCTATGAGAGATCTGTAATGATATTATCACAACTTTTTTTTTTTTTAAACAGCTTAACACTTCATGATATTTTAGAACAACTTACAGAGAACATTTTTAAATGACAGCTTTTGATAACAACTTGGAAAGATTTTGAACAACGGGTTTTTTTGTTGGTTTTTTTCTTGTTTGTTTGTTTCTAATTGGCCTTTGGTTGTCTTTTGAAGGTTATTTTAAGTGTGTCTGGGTATCAGAGTCACTGGGAAGTGGCAATGGTTTTTTTATTCGGGATAGTTGTGTATGGTGAAGCCCCTATGTCTGACCTTGGTCGAACTCAGATTTTCAAGAGTGCTAGGGGCAAACATTTTAGCCAATTCATTCCAGTTTTTGTTATTAATTTAGTTAATACATTTTTGAAGGTTTTATTTATTCTCTCAATTCTTGAGCTTTGAGGATGCCTGGGTGTATGTAACTGCCATTTTATTTCTAAGGCTTTAATAATATCATGCAGGACTTGTGCTACAAAGTGGGGGCCTCTGTCTGAAACGATGTTATTTATCAGTCTATATCGGGGGATGATGTGTTCTAGTAGTATCTTTATTACTACTTGTGCTGTTTCCCTTTTTGTAGGGAAGGCTTCCACCCAATGCGTTAAGTGATCAACTATAACCAAAAGATGCTTATGTCCTTGTACTGGAGGCATTTCTGTGAAGTTTGTTTGTATATTTTGAAAGGGTCTTAATGCTATTTGTCTTCCCCCTGGTGTGGGCTTTCTTATTATTTTTTTGATTTACTTTTTGACAAATTAGGCATCTTTCGGTAACTGCTCTAGTCAGGTTATAGATTCCAACACATAGGTGTTCTCTCAGAAAATCATTACACAACTCTTGGGTGCCCCAGTGAGTTAAGTTGTGTATTTCTGCCAGTATTTTTCGAGCTATTGCTTTATTTAGGAATTTCTTTCTATCTGGGGTCAGCCATTCCCCTTGCTTCCTTTGGTGTAAACCTAACTTTTTTATTTTTTGTAATTTATTTTTATTATACATTGGTTTATTAATTTTGTCAGCTGGTATATCATTCAATGTAAGAATTTTTATTGGTTCTCCCAGCTTTTGAGCTGCTAGTTTGGCTGCTTGATCAGCTACTTGGTTGCCCCTTCCTTCAAATGTTTCCTTTTTCATATCCTTTGACATGTAAAATTGCTATTTCTTGGGGCTTCGTAAGAGATTCTAATATTAATTTAATTAATTCTTTATGTATCAGATCTTTCCCTTTTGAATTTAGGTAGCTTCTTTTTTTCCAGATCTTTCCAAATGTGTGTACTATTTTAAATACATATCGCAAGTTTGTGTAGATTGCACCTCGGTCTTGTTCTAATAAATCTAATCTCCTTTTGAGAGCATAGATTTCACAACACTGGGCAGACCAGTTTGGGGGTAGTTTTTCTTTTTTTGTAACTTTTAAATTGTCTCTTTTTCTACCTTTGACTATTGCATAGCCTGATATCCTTTTTTCTTCAGTCAGCCTAGATGATCCATCAATAAATGGCACCCTCTCATATGGTAGAGGTATATCTTCAAGATCCTCTCTTGCTTTTGTTTGTAAATCTATGATTTCCAGGCAATTGTGCTCTAAGTTTGGTGTGGGTTCCCCTGAGAGGAACTGGGCAGGATTTAGACTTTTTGATGTAGTTAGCTCTAAATCACTGGTGCCGGTTAAAATCACTTCATATTTTAAAATTCTAGAGTCAGTCAGCCATTGTTGAGCTTTTTGGCTCAACACTGTCCTGAGATCATGGGGTGTGTGTGCAATGATTTTTCTTTGCAGTGTCAGCTTTTGTGCTTCCTCTACAAGAACAGCTGTGGCTGCTACAGCCTGGAGGCAAGCCGGCCACCCTCTTGCAACTGGATCCAAAAGTTTGGAAAGATATGCGACAGGCTTTTTGTGTCCTCCCCATTCTTGGGTTAATACTCCATAAGCTATTCCCCCTTCAGAGTTAATGAATAGGTCAAACTTTTTCTTAAGGTCTGGGAGACTCAGGACAGGGGCTGAAGACAATTTTGTCTTTAGGTCTTTCAATTGTTCTTCATCCTTATCTGTCCATTTTACAGGTTCAGGTTGGACTAACTTCTCATAGAGAAATTTAACACTTTGGGAATATTTTTCTATCCACAGCTTGCAATAACCAAATAGTCCTAATAATTTTCTTATATCTCTTTTTGTGGTTGGAGCTGGGATTGAGAGTATACCTGAGATTCTCTCAGGGCTTAATTTCTTACACCCTTCCCCAATGAGGTGTCTGAAGCAGGTGACCCACGATTCTATAAACTGTAGTCTGTTCTTTGACACTTTGATGCCTTTTTCCCCCAGAAAATTCAGTAGATTAATACTGGTTCCCTTCACTTCATCCTGCTTTTTCCCCAACATTAGGAGGTCATCTACATACTGCAGGATTTGCACACCGTTTTTAGGGATAAACTGTCTCAGTAACTCTTCTAGGGCTTGCCCGAAGAGGTTTGGGCTTTCAGTGGACCCCCAAGGAAGACGAGTCCATCTCAGTTGCTGCCCTCTCTTACTTTCAGGGCACTCCCACTCAAAAGCAAACCAATCTCGGCCCCCCTCTGCCAAAGGACAGGTCCAAAAAGCATTCCTTAGATTTATTACAGTAAACCAGGACTGCTCTCCAGGAATCCTGCTCAGGAGCGGGTAGGGGTTTTGTACTACCGGGTGCCTGGTAATTGTCTTTTTGTTCACTTCTCTTAGGTTTTGCACTGCCTTTTTTACAGCCAGAATAGGAGTGTTGTGGGGTGACATACAAGGTTTTAATATTCTTTCTGTGAGTAGATGGGTTATAATTGGGGTTAGTCCTTTTTTCCCTTCTAGAGAAATAGGATATTGCCTGACCCTTATAGGAGGTGTCTTTTCTTGTATTTTTATTTCTATAGGTGGGATATCTAAATATCCATATTTTCTCTCCTCAGCCCAGACCTCTGGCCTGACTTCCCCTAAGTCTCTAACAGTCAGCCTCATGATTTGTAGCACCATTCTTCCTTTTCTAGGAAGAATCCTTACTCTTAACTGAACTTGCAGGTCCTTTCCCAGCAGGTTACTGTCTACTTTGGGTAGATATATCGAATTAGTGACACATCTTTTGGAATTTTCTTTAATTTCTACATTTTTTATAACTGAAGCCTTGAAAGGCTCCCCTTCTGCTCCTAGGACTTCACATGTCTTTCTTCTAATCGCAATTTTAACTGGAAGTCGGTTAATACATGATTTATCTGCACCAGTATTCACTAAAAACTCAAACTCTTCATGTTGGGGACCTACTTCAAAATTTACTATGGGCCCTTCTTGATGTTTCATGGGGTCCCCTAACGCATAGAGCCCATGACACCCCCAATCCTCCTTGACCTCCTTCCTCAATAATTTTTCTAATGCCTCTTGTTCCCTCATGACAGTCTCATCAAATGACATTTTTTTGCAATGTTTCTTAAAGTGTCCTATTTCTCCACAATAAAAACAGGCTCGGGTCTCTCCTGGTCTCTGAAGAGTATCCCAAGGTGGTGGGTTCCTTTCTCTTACCTTTCCTGGTAAAGATTTTGTGTTTCTTTCACTCTTAGTATCCTTTCTGAGATCCTTTACACTTTCCCTGGCCACGGCTACCATAATCCTGGTTTTTGCCTTTGTTTTTTCTTCTTCTCTCCTAAGGTATACTCTTAGGGCTTCCCTTAATAATTCATTTATTTCTCGGTCTTGCCAGTCTTTCATCTTTTCAAGTTTTCTTTTGATATCTGGCCAGGATTTTGTGACAAACTGTAACTTTAATAATATCTGTCCCTCTGGGCTATCTGGATCCAAATTAGAATATTGCTGGAAATTCCATCTGAGCCTGCTCAGCCAGGCTGCTGGGGTTTCATCTTTCTCTTGGGTCCTGTTAAAAGCTAATTTGGTGTTGCTACTCCGAGGAACTGATTCTTTAATACCTCTTATCATTAGGTTTCTATAATCTTCCATATTTCTCCTCCCTTCTCCTCTGTTTGGGTCCCACCCTGGGTCAGCTATTGGTAACTTCTGGTCACCGGGGGGGCCCATTCGGTTTTCTCTTTCCCAGATGCGCATTCCTGCTGCCCTAACCAGCCGAACCTCGTCTGGATTGAATAGTATATTTAAGATGGAGTTTAGTTCTCCCCATGTATAAATATTTGGGCCCAAAAACTGGTCAATCTGGTTGGCAATTCTCACTGGGTTTTCAACTAGATTCCCCAGCTTTTTCTTAAAACTTCTGACGCTGTTAAAGGTGTATTGACAAACCCTATTCCTCCAACTGCCCCACCCAATGGGACCTCCCTTAGGGGAAAGAGTTTTGTTTCTGACCTGGTGTTACTGTAAGGGTAACTTTCTGGGTTTTTTATTGCCTGACAGGATGCATTGTTAGGTGCCAGACCTAGCTCCCAGCTGTGAGGGGATGCAGGGATTGTGGATGGTGAAGGAGAGGAGGTTAGACCAGTGTTAGGGAATGGCAGAGGGTAAGAGGGGTTATAAATTGGAGGGGGGTAAGCTGGGGAAGGAACAGGGATTACAGTTTGGGAAGGTATGATTTTTAGGTGAGGTTGGAGGATTACTTCGGGATAAACTGTAGGAGGAGGCAAATGTTCTAAGGGGTCCCAATTATGGCTAGCTTCTTTTTGGTTCTTCTGCTTTTCATTCCTTTGTTTCCCTTGCTGTAACTTACATATTTTTGTTGTTTTATTTTTGACTACTTGTTTTTGCCAACAGATAGCATAGAGTATCTGTTCAATACTTGAATCTCCTCGAGATTTCAAGTATTGAGTTAATTGTGAACACATCCAGGGGTCTCTAGTTCCACACCATGGCCATTTTGCAGGTAAATTTAGGTTAGGCCAAGCTTCTATGCAATAATGGATCATCTTGATTCTGTCTAAGCTTTTAGTGGCCTCATCAACCTCCCATAGTTCTAACATTTGTCCTAGTGGACTGTCAGGTGGAATATTTCTTATCTTTTTCTCTCTTTTCTCCTCAACTGGCTCCACTCTACTTATGTATGCCCCCATTTTCACTGGGTTTCAAATAAAAACTACGGTGCTCTTACCCTGACAGAAACTTTACTTCAGGGCAATACAAAGCAAAATTATCTGACCTTGTTTTAACTAAACTTCTTTAAGGTGCCCCTACACACACATAAGTTTAAAGGCGGGCAACCCAAATTTTAACTCTCACTCACTCTGTGAACACTCGTAAGTAGCCCCAGGGACCCTCTCTTAGGGTTTGGGCACTAGCCCTGCCAGTGCTCGGAATGCTCCACAGGTAGCCTGGTGAACCGCCCTTAGGGCCTCAGCCACTACCCCTTAGCAAGCACTCCTTTACTCCCCTGCACCCGGACAGCGTACCTCTTCTCTGGGTACCCCCGACCAATGCAGACTCTTTTATCCCAGCACCCCGACAGCTACCCCAGCCAGTCTCCAAAGCACCCCGAAAGCAGCCTATCTTTGCTACCCCAGCCGGTACTCAGAGGCTCTAGGTCGTAGCCTCAGCCAGTGCTCTCTTTCTCTCCCCACACCCCAGTAGTTACCCCAGCCAGTGCCAACTCACAAGCCTTGAAAGTAGACTGGGCAACCCGCCCTTAGGGTTCCAGCCGCTACCCCAGCCAGCGCTAGCCTCCTGTGACACCCCGGGCTATAACCTCAGCCAGTGTGGTGCGTGCTTTACACTGCTTGAGCCCTTTTTCACGCTTGAAATTGGCCCCAGTCTTTTCTGTCACTTACTTCTTTGACGTGCCACTTACTCTCTAAATTCCTCCGCACGTCCAGAGGGGGGCGCCTATGCCCCTGGAGACGCCTCAGTCTCTCTCAGTTCACTCGCTTCCTGCTTTGGGGGTCCGAGCTGCCGGCCCCCCCCCATTCACTCCACATTCGCTCGTCTCCACTCCCGCCACCGGTTGTTCTTACCGATGCTCCTCAGTGGCGTCCCATGAGGCTGGCGAGAGTCGTCCTCTGGTCCAGGATGTCCAGCTGTCCAGGAGGTCCGAGGTCGGGCTGCGCCTTCCCGTCCTGGTCCTCTTCTGGGCGTGGCTTAGATCCCGGCGAGCCCCCAAATTGTTATAAACGGGCCAGGAGACCTGCTCCTTTGAAAAGCCTTTATTAGTCAGCTCTTTCAAGGGGGAACTCGAGGGGTCGCCTGCGCCGCCGCTGCTCCTGTCGCCGCCCTCGCTCCTGTCGCCGCTGAGGATCAGGTGTCAGGCGAATCTGCTGCTCTCGCCGCAGCAGAGTCGGGGGTTCCGGTCTCGCGGGAATCCCCGGCAACCCAACTGGGCTCGTGTGGTCTAGGGGCGTCACTTCTTCCCAGTCTCTTTGTGGTTATGGCGAGGCGGCAGAAGCAGAATTCAGTCCTTAGGTAGCTGAGGGTCTTCTCGGTGTTCTAGTATCTCCCTTTTATCTGGATTTTGTGCTGGGTCCCGGCTTTTGGGTCCGCTTGCCGGCAACTGCACTTCGGTTTGGAGCGATGCACCATGGAAGTCCTTGGATTTTCCTATTAGGCGGGGCTGGCAGTTCGAGGAGCTGGTGGGGAATGGGGACAGCCTAGCCCGACGGAAGGGGAAGGGAACCCGGGGTTTTAGAGGGGGTATACAACTTGGAATAAGGTTTTGAGGGTACAAATTTTGGTACAAACAGCATAACTTTCTTAACAGACAGGTTACAACTGGCATAACATTTTAAACAGCATAACTTTCTTAACAAATGACAGACTGTGTCAAAAAAGGGAATTTCTTACATTTCATTCATTTCAAGCGGGGTGGCTGGAGTGGAGTGAAGCAGGTGGGCGGAGCTGTCGCCGCCGCCGCCGCAGCACCGCGGGCGTGGGACCGGCCGGGGCCGCTGCCACCGCTGGGAGCGGGCGAAACTTGCATGGCGCCGTAGTTTTTTTCCCTCCCTCGCATCCCTCCTCCCGCGCCAGGCGGGGAAGTGACCGCGCACCTGCCTGGGCAGAGCGGGATCGGGCGCTGCGCCATGGGCGGGGCGCCGTGTTGTGTCTGGGGCAGCCCCGGGCACTGGTCGGCCGCTGAAAGCAGCGGAGCTGCTGGCCAGAAGTGGCGTTCGGAGCAGCACTAAGCACAGAGGAGGTGGGAGCGGGGCTTCTGGTTACAACCCCGAGAGAATAGTCCCCTCCACTAACTCCCCCACAGGGGGCCAGCAGCACAGTCACCATTCATTGCATGTTATCGGGTGTAATAAATCAAATGCTAGACTTGCCAATGTATCAAGCAATATAGCAAATTTATTAATTTGTTCGATAAAAGAGAGCAATTACAGCGCCAGGTGCGCGGGGGTCATCGCCCCAAGCAACACATGAATTCAGCTCTCGAGCGGTGGTCTTATATCATTCTTGGCACTTCACTTCCCCAAGTTTTTAGTTGTTTTCTACTTGCTTTTCTTCATAATCAGCAGTTGCGGTTTTCGAAAATCTGTTGGGGATGTGGTCTGAGATGGTCTTTTGATGTCTCTCCACCCCCCCCATCCTTCTTTTAAAATATCTTTTCCCACTAACATTATTTTGGTTATTTAGTTTGCTTAACAAGCATATATATTTTGTTAGTCAGCATACATTTTGCAAACCTCCTTTCAGTCATTACACAACCCAAAGCTAGCAAGGCCCTAACACCTGTCTGCATGAGGCCCCTCTCTCAGTTACAAAACCTCAAAATCAGCATGTTTCAAAATATCTCTGTAAAGCCTCTCAGTTTATGTTAGTCCCAGTTCCCTTTTAAATAATTACAAATTTTTGTATACTTTTACAAAGGACAGCTAAAAGCCTACTGTTATATAATTGCCCTGTTAAACCCCACTTCCATGCCTTACTTAGCTGATTCAAAATTGTGAAAAATGAGTTCCACTCTTTTTAAAAAAATTTATAAGTTTAATAAAAAATAAGAAAATAGACAAATTAGGAGACAAAATAAGCAAAGCCTCTCGGCCGAGGGGGCTTGGCACAAGGTCTGCCCGTAGCTCACCTCACCCTTTTAGGACTTGTATCTTTAAGGAGTGCTGTGTTGAATATTCAATAGATGTGTGAAAAACGGGATTCACTTTTTATGTAAATTTTAAGAAATAGGTTTAATAAAAGACAAGACAGGAGATAAAAAAAAAAAAGGCAAAATACAGCTGGGTGACTTGGCATTTAGCCAAGTCCACACCCTGCTATTTCAGAGACTTTCTTTAAATACCCTTTCTATTGTATCAATCTGTTGAATATTCATATTTTTCCATAAACTAGTTTCCATATTCCAGGGACTGTTTTGCATGGCCCCTCCCTGGGTCCGCCTTTTTAGAGCATGCGTGTTTCTTGTCTGTGTATTCATTATCACCTCCAGATTGGGCCTTGGTCCATGCTTTCTTCAGATGGGAGATGCTGATAGTTGGTGTATCAATAGCAGAGTCTTCTTTACATGTTCACTGGATGTTATCCCGGCCAAACAGACAGTTTAAGCATACTATATCACTACTACCACTATGCCTAATTTTCTTTACTAACAGCAGAAATAAAAACTTATATCCTTACCACAAAGTTATTAATTCTGTAGCACACATCTTGCAAAAAGCCAACTTTATAATAGGCATTTATAAGAGATGTTAAGCAAACATTCTTCTTTTGATCAGTTTTAAGTATTCCTGATCATCTTATCTAATAGATTTATTTTGTGCGTGGCTTCACTCAGTGTGGTTACATGGGTGTAAATTTTCTTCTGAGGTTTTCTGATTCTTTTCATTTGGATAAGAAAACAGGAAGTTAACAGTTTTTTTATGAAGGGTCACAAGGTGACAGAAGAGATAAAAAAAACCAAAAACCAGTCTTAACCCTCTGATATAATCAGAAAATAGACATTCATTACCCTTCGAAACTCTTATTAATAAAATATAATACAGTGTAATTATACATATAGTAGTCATGTTAATATTTGCAAAAAGCCAACTATATAATAGGCATTTTAAACAAAATTTTTCTTTGTAATAATCCCATGGTCTCTGTCCACATTGCCCACAGACACACATGCTATTTTGATTGACATGATTGACCTGATTTCTCACAGGGTGTTAGGACACGCGAGGAAAAGGTGGCTGGCACCAAGCTGGAAAAGTACAGCGAGTCTTTCTTGTGGTCTCATACAGCTTCATTAGACTCTGGCTCTTCTGGGTGATGGGCATGCTGCGAAGGAGTGCAGGCAGGGTGTGTGAGGGGGTTGCAGCGGCGGTCCAGCTGCGGCGGCAGTATGGGAGCTGTGTGGGGTCGGGCGGCACCGCTCGGGATTCCCAGGGCACGGGCGGCGACGCTTTTGGAGCGGCTGGTTGCGGGCTGGCCCTGCCCTGCTCCCGGAACTTCCCGCGACGGGGCAGGCAGGGACGGCGGAGAGATGAGGCGACCCAGGGAGTGGCCCACCGCCTCTGGGGAGTAGCGGGGGGAGGTGGCTGGGCTGTGTGATGTTAGGTAGGAGGGCTGAGGAGAACACGAGGTAACTGGCAGGACATAGCGGGGGTGGTCCCCAATGGCTTGCGCATTGCCACTGGGGATCCCGGGTAAAGGTTCTGGTGCCGACAGACACAGGACGGCGGGGTCACCAACAATGTTGCATTGCTCCCTGGGCCAGACACGGGCACAGGCTTTTGCTGTCTTGGTCTCGTATCTGTCAGCTGGAATGTTCCATGTGTTATAAATGCTCAGAGACCAGCTCCTTGATGATTTCAGCTTTATTAGGAACAGTCTGGGAAAGGGGGTCCATAAGGTGTGCACACACCACCGCTGCTCCCGATACGGCGTGGAGGAGAAGGATTTCAGCTCTGTCGCCTGGCAGATCTGGGTATCCCTTCCTCTCAGGAGTCCTCAAGAAGACGCCTGCTGCTTTCAGGTTCAGGGTCCCCATGTCACTCCTGACTCACTTTGGTTAGGGTGATGAAGGCAAGGAGTACTGACTAGAGCTTTGATGTCGTCCGATGTCCCTTCTGGTTAGAAGTGTCACTTCAGCTCTTTATCTGCACGGGGGGTTGTGGCTCGTTGTTTTTAGGGGTCTCCACTAGATGGATTCCCTCTCCTCTAAGTCCCATGGGAATCCAACATTTGAATACCAGGTGATGTCATCCTCCTCCTCATGGTCTCGAGTGGTTCACTGTCTCGGAGGAGAGGGAAGCAGCTGGGGCCATACCCGATGGTAAGGGAATTTACACAACTCACCCAATCAACAACCCACCATCCTCATTAACTCATAACATAACTTTGTACCAACTTTCTAACAATTTATTCTCTACAGATGGAAAAACTCTTAAGGAGGACCGGGGGGGGGGGGGGGTTGGCATTTCCGAGTTTTTCCAAGTCGCTGGGTTTTTTAATGTCCAAAGAATTTTTAAACACCCACAAAATTAATTCTAGGAGCTCTTTTTTTGTCAAATTTCTTCCCCCAGTTAGCCATCTTCAACTCAAAAATCTTGTTAATCCCTCTCTCTCATCTACAGACATCCGTACTCCCATTGTTAGACGGATGTTGCCCTTCTTCCTACCTTCTTCTTCCAAAGGTTGTTGCTAGAGCAGCCTCCTCCTGGCTCTCTAGCCTCGAAGAGCTCCTCTTCGACCCAGTGCTGGCACATCATGAGAAGGGTTCCTACGCTCAGCTCCCAGAGGAAGGGGCTGAGTCCTGAAAGGTCTCCTGGATGCCAGGAGTCCCACTTCAGGCACCAGATGAAACTCCAGGGGAGTCTGAGCCCAGACGGTCAGACCCCTTTGAGTTTCCTTGGAACTCAGCCCCGTGGCAACTTAATGGAGAGAGGCACTCTCGATCCAGTTGTCTGAAATGCAATTTTAATAATACGAAAACAACAAACAATAAGGCGTCCATTATATTCGACTGAACTGGACCAAGGCAGTAACAAGGGGCAAAAGGCAAAGGGCGTGGTCTTGGGTCAGACAGGGGTACTTATGCACCTCAGTGTGGGTGGGGAGTTAAGGTGGGGTCTGAGGGAAGGGTCTAATAGGAGAGAACGATTAGGAATATTAAAATTCCTGTAGTAAAAAGCAACTTATAGTAACACAAAGAACTAAGAACTTTCTAGTAACCATTTGCATAGAGAGTACGTGAATAAGCCTTTTGCTTATGGCACTGGAAATGAGGTTTCTCAAGGCATTTTTCCAGGGTTTTCTTCTTTCCGGGGAAACTACCCTCTGCATAGGTGTATATCTGTAAGAAACCTTTGAACAGTAAAACTAAAGAAACTTAAAAAAATACACAAAAGTTGTTAATGTCAAGCTTTGATGTTATACCTAGAAATATTCTAAAAAGTCATTAAACTTTAAATCTTGTGAATAATTTGTAAACTTTTTTTTGTTGTGATTTCTACTCCTAGTAAAGATTGTACTTTTTTATTTAGTAAACAAATTTTGTGTTTCTTCTAGTAAGTGGCAAAATCTTCCTGATTAGTTACATTTAAAAAGAAACAAAAAAACCCAAAGCCAAACACCCCCCCCCCCCCCCCCCCCCCCCGCCAAACCCAACAATAACTTTTGTCAGTAGGAACATGAACAAAATAAAAGTGTGACCAAAGCTAGACTTCTGAACTTTTAGAGAGTTAGAACTAAGACCTCCAATAAACATTAACTTACTGGGGACAACCCTGATGACTTTGTGTTTAGGAAGTTTTTTACTACTTTAAATGAGCCACCTAGCTAATGTTTGGATAATACTGCATATCAAACTATGACCACTTGTAAATAAGAGTATAACAAAATTACTCACAAGCTGTAGCAATTATCATAAGACTAAACCAACTAAATATCAAAAAAGTATTCAGGCAACTTTATTATAAGCAAATATCAGGAAGATGCAAATTACTTAAAACAAGACTGTTTTGCATCTTAAATTTGCTGCTGAGCACAATTTAAAGCTTTAAAAACGTTTGAAAACGTTAAATAATTTTTTCCTTATGCTTGTATCAGTCAGTAACTGTTGGGAAATATGAGACAGGAAGGGCTTATGGATATGATTGTCTGGTAAGAAATACTGGAGATGTAAAACCTGTGAGTGAAATAGAAATGAAGGCCAGCTTTGAGATGTAGGCATGGCAGGCAGGCAGGAAGACGGTGATTAACTGGAGATAAGTTGAAGGACAGAAAACAAAAGGACCCAAGAATGCAGCCCCTCTCCACCCTGCCAAGGCATCAAGGAAAAAGTAGATAAGAAAAGTAGTCTTTAGAGTCTAGAATACAGGATGATATCGTAATATAGTAGTTCTCATAGGTTGCATGCAAAGTTTGTAGGTTTTGTATCTTGTGCCGGTTTGAGATATTAATTTTGAAGAATAAAGGACTTTAGTTAAACTAGACATTGCTGACGTAGACTTCCCTTTTACTAACTAGACATTGTTGAGGTAAACTTCCCTTTTTTTAACATAAGCCAGATTTAAGGAACCGATAAATCAGGAGACCTGTCAACTTAATCAATAGACTCCAAGAAAACAATGTGATCATAAATCAGATAGTCTTGAGAAAACAGGATCCAGGTGTCACCAACACTAAAAGGTTAAAAAGGCAAAGCGAGGAAGATGCATCTTACTTCATCATTTTGAGACCCCACCCCATAAAAAGGACCACCGACCCATTTCAAAGAACAAACTACGCATGCTTAATTGCTTTTTGGCTAATTACCATACGAAGCGGGGAATGGGATGGACCAGAGTTATGAATATGCATTTGTGTTTTGGGTATTCAACACTTTTGGACATAAAAAGACCCTGTGACCATCTGTAAATTGCGCGTGTGTATTTGGGAGCTATCCCGCACGCTGCCTGGCGTCGTAATAAACATACACTTTCTAACTTCAGACTGTTAGAGAGTCTTTGTCCGTCATAGTTGGATATTGGTATTAGATCAATATCCATATTTTTTTACCAAATCAGGTTGGTCACTGTAAATTAGAATATTCAACACAAAAGGAGATATAATGTATTGTAACAAGGTCCTTGCTCTTCTTCTACCTCGCTCTCTCTTACCGCTCTGACCCCTGCACTCTTCTTACCTCTCTTATCCCTCTTAGCTTTTTTACCTCCCTTACTTCATATCCCCTCACTCTCTCCCTCTCTCTTTGGGGCTTCGCTTCAGCCAAGGCTGGTGGCTGAAAGCAGGCCCTCTTTACCCACGACTCTTGCAATAAAACCACGTGTTTCTAGAATATCTCAGGTCTGCAAAGTTTCTCCTCCCTGCCGTCCATGGATGCCCCTACAAGTAACCCTGTAGCCTAATTCACAGACAGATCTTGGAAAACCTATTTCTGTGCTTGCCATTTGCTATCAAGAAACTCTTGAACAGACCTTACTTCTCTGTAGGTAAAAAAAGAGTGTGCTCAGTAAAGCTTATATGGAAAGTAGCTGGCTGGGGTGCAATTGTACTTCCTTTTTCCAGTAAGCAGAAAGTGGATTCTTGCATCAAGGTCCCTTACCATTGTTTATGTTCTTGAAAGCTGATGGTAATGCAAGATGCTAATTTCTGTGGATTGAATTTGCTTTGTTGATTCAATAGTTTATGGACCACAAAACATGGTTAAGTAAAGCCAGCTCTGTCAGCAAGCTTGAATTTTCTGTATAAACTTGTACCTTCCACAGAAGATTAAAAACGTAAGTTGAAAGCCAGTATTCTAAGTTCCTGCTTTCAAGAAACCTAAGTGGGAGTTAAAAACAAAGATTCTACAAGCATAATTAGGGAAGTATTTTAATCTATTGGTTTCTTTCTGGTAAAAGTATGTAATACAAATTAGGGAAAAAAAACCAAAAGTGCATATGTATGGAGAGTTGTGTTGGGTTTATGTGGTGAGGTTTTGGTAGTGACGAGACTGCAGGGGCAGCTTTCATCAGAAGAGACATGGGGCTTCTGCTGTGCTGGACAAAGCCAGTTCCAACTGGCTCCAAAATAGATCTGCCACTGGCCAAACATGAGCCAGTCAGTGAAGCTGGGGCACCTCTGATAACATTTAAGAAATGCTGTGCAGTAGTGTGTGTATGTGAGAAGAGAGGGAGGTATGAGGGAGAAAAATGCAAGAGAAACAGCTCTGCAGACACTTAGGTCAGTGAAGGAGGGGTAGGAGGTATTCCAGGTGTCAGAGCAGAGATTTCCTTACAGGCTGTGGAGAAGACCAGAGCAGATAACCATCCTGCAGCTCATGGGGGGGCCTCATGGCAGAGCAGGTGAATATGTCCTGGAGGAAGCTGCAGCCTCTAGAGCCCTCACTTTTGGAGAGGAGGAAGTTTTCTGTCATGAATTGCAGTCCCTGGGGGACCCACACTGGAGCAGTGCATTCCTGAAGGACTGTACCCCATGGAGAGGACCCATGCTGGAGCAGTTAGTGAAGGACTGTCCTGTGGGAGATATCTTATGTTGGAGCAGGGGAAAAGTGTGAAGAAGAAGGAGTGACTGATAAGCTCTTAAGAACTGACTGCAACTTCCCATCCCACAGGGGGAGTTGGAACTTCAAGATCTCTAAGGTCCCTCCCCACCAAAACCATTCTATGATTCTCTCCCCATCCTTGAAGTTGGGGGGAAGAGGTAGAAAGTTGGAAATGAAGGAGTGAAAGTGAGCCTGGGAAGAAGATGGTTGGAGGAGGAAGGTGTTTTAGTTTTGTCTTTGTGTCTCAGCATCCTACTTTATTTTTAATTGGCAAGAAATTAATTTGAATTGTCAGTCTAAGTCAGGGAAAAGAGTTCGTGTTTCAGAATAGATGAGGGCAGGAAATAACAGTTCTTAGTAGCCTAAACTTAATACTCTTTGTTCCCTTTGCTTTATATTAGTGGTGATGAATAAGATGAATGACTTTTACACACATAAATCAGATTGAGTAGTTCTGGTTTTTTGATAAAGCAAAAGCCCAGTTGAATTGTATTTGCCTAAATAAACTTACTTGCAAACTTTCAATTTTAAGAGCATGGCATTTAGTGTCTGTTACTTCTATTCATTCTGGAAGGGACTCTTCAAATACATGACATTCCTTGGACTTCTTGTTTATTAAGATAGGGTGGACTGTCATCTCAGATGCTTTTCAAAGACCTTGCAGGAATTAATCTTTTCTGCTTTTAATGGGTTAAACTTTTATTTTGCTCAAAATAGTATTCTGTTTCCCGTTGGTTTTTAATCGGGGGATTGTTAAGGCAGTTTAATGTAATGAATGCCCTCTAAATCAGCAGTGATAAATTATCCTCTCTTTGGTCCTTTATCAACATAGACTTTATACAGGGGTCTAAATGCTCTAACAGTGCTTTTGCAGCATGGCTTGCTTGTATAACTGTCTGTCATGAAGTTTCTCTTCCTAGTGCCTTGTTTAAATTAGCTGACTGTTCCTAATTGTATGTTCTGATCAGGGGGACCTTTTTTTAAGAGGTAAGCTAGTGAAGCTAAACCTAAGACTGCTGAAAAGAACTAGTGACTCTGTGACAGAACATTTGTTTTTAATGTTTGCCAGTCATGTTTTTCTTGAAATCTGTCTCTCCTGTCATCTCCCCAAAGCATACTCAGATTTTATTCCATAGACATTTGTCACAAATGAGTGTGTTAGGTCACTCAAAGAATCACTGGCAAAGACAGCAGGTTTAATATAAAAAGCAAAAGCACAACAAAGTTCATTGGCAGGGTTGACTACTACTTACTAGGTGGTTAAAGCACACTGAGAGAAATTGGACTAAAATCTAAAATAAATCAATCTAAAACTAAAATCAACAAAAAATTATGTATATGGAGGATAAAAAGGAATGAGGGAGAGCCTCCAATTGAGTCACAAGGTTCAGAGTGTACCCCCTTGCTAAACTTAGCCCTGGACTTGACCAACAGTTTAGGCCTAAAGGTTTAACAGCAGTTAATTGATAGCCTAATTTAAACAAATTAACAAGAGATTCTATAGAATTTACTATAAGCACAACAGTAACTCACTTATAAGCCTAACTTACAAATCTAACGTGCTTAAGAATCTAGGAGAGCAGCATTCCTGCTACATTTGCTATAGCATATTCATACTCACATGCACACAGATATAAAGAGTCTGTACAAGCTACCTGTGAAAAATTCTCCTTGAATTCAGTGAAGTACTCACTTTAGATGCACTTGCATCTTCTCAAAGGGCAAAGGGTTGAGCCTCGAGGAGTGGGGTTATCAGCCCAGGATCCATCATCATTCAGTGGCCCTCCGAGTATGGCAAACTTGAGAGCTCACTGGCTCTGAGAGGCCCCACTCAAGAGGGAGGTTGCTGGTCACAGCCCACTGTGATCCAGGAGAGCTCAAAGGGTCTCATTTTGGACTGGTGTTTATAGGGCCGCAAGAGAGTGGGCTTTAGTCATAATGATTTTCCATCCTGGCTGAAATTTGAGTCAGTAACTTTCTTTGAAAGTTTGAGAACAAAAATGTTATTCCATTTGGGTTGTTATTCAGGCAAGAAAACTAAGTTTCCAAGGCTTTTAAAAAACAGGAGCTTATTAGACAGCACAGGTTCCTGGGAGCAGACAGTGTTTCTGATAAGCTCAAGAGGAGCTTAGTCTGGGTGCTGTTCATCAAGGCCAAGGCCTAACCAGCATTTCTCAGATCATAGTGTGGCCTGGGGGGGAAGCACCGCCACAATTGGGATTTGAAAAATTAGCAGGTGCAAACAATTATTTCTTGGTACTCTCAATAAGCTATCTTGCTTTTCTTGTAAAATAGCTTGAAAATAAATATTGCTTTTGTGGATCTCTTAAATTGCTCTTAAATATAATGAGAATATCCAGAGACAGTATCAAACTTTCATACCAAGTCAGATTTCCATATGCTGCTGTACAGATGCAACTATTTGACTTGAGGGCTAGGGGATGTGAGAAGTTTATTTACTACATATCCTGGAAGATGCTCTCTGTAGGCTTTACATTGGTTTGCCAACATACATAAAATGATACTTTTTCATGTAGAATTCCCATCCTGAGAGCATGCTATTCACTCAGTATATATTCCTGCATGCCTACTACAGTAGGTTAGCACTGTCAACTTCAGCATCATTGCAGTAATTAGTTTGCATAGTTGAGAAGTAGCTGCACTTTAATAGGATTGAAGAGGTCATTCCTGCATTATCCATCACTTTTGCTTCTTCTTGGTTTTTTTTTTTTCATGGTCCCGTGATGGTCCTGTAACTGTTTTGTACAATCTCATGCATTCCTGTCTTTGTTTAGTGTTGTTGGTTTTGGGTTTGGTGGTTGTTTTGTTTGTGGTTTTTCCCTAATTGAGCAAAGTACAGTGTATGTAATGTATGGCTTCTTATTTCAAGAATATATTTTATCAAATAATGCTGTTTCGGTTTTACTGTGTTTTGTATATATAATGTATAAAAATTGTTTGAAGCATGGAGAAGGAAGGCTTATATGACATGTTTGAAAGAGGGACTTACAAATGCAGGAATTCTGTTTTGGCTAACAGAATTAAGTATTTAAGAGAGCAGAAATGCTCTTCAACAGCAAATACTGAATATTCCCTTTCTGTATACATGATATTAACAGCATCTTTATTCAGTAGCTTAATTCGCCTTGCCCTATTGTTTTAGATCTAGAGTTCTTCCAATTCTCGTCTTGATAGCATTTATAATTTCTGTTGATGTTTGGTCTCTTGGAAGCACATTGATCAATGAAGAAGGAGGAGAAGCGAATTACACCACAGCATAGAGTTGGTTGGAAGAGGGCAGCAACGCAAGAGCAAAGGGAAGACATAATATGAAAAGGTGGGATAGGATAAATTGACAAACACAGGTGAATAGATAAATGAAAATTAAGTCTTGTACATTGTCTCTTTCTCTCATTATATATAAGGTTGGCTCACTTTCCCCTGGAATGGGGGGGGTTCAATTAGAAGGGTAAAAGTGAGAAAACCCATCAGTTGAGATAAAGACAGTTTAATAGGGAAAGAAAAGCCATGTACACAAGTAAAGCAAAACAAGGAATTCATTCACCATTTCCCACGGGCAGGCAAGTGTTCAGCTATCCCCAGGAAAGCAGGACTCCATGTGCAATGGTGACTTGGGAATACAGAATACCATCCTTCTGAACGTCCCCCCTTCCTCCTTCTTCCCCCAGCTTTATCTGCTGAGCATGACATCATACGGTATGGTATATCCCTTTGGTCAGCTGGGGTCAGCTGTCCTGGCTGTGTCCCCTCCCAACTTCTTGTGCACTCCCACTGGCAGGGTGGTACTAGAAGCAGAAAAGGCCTTGACTCTGTGTGAGCACTACTCATCAGTAACAAATATATCCCTGAATTATCAACACTGTTTTGATCACAAATCCAAAACATAGCTTCATACTAGCTACTATGAAGAAAATTAACTACCCCAGCCAAAACCAACACAGGTCCCTAGCTGGACAGCATCAGATAATATTTAAAGCTCTTCAGTTAGAGGAGGAATTGCTTGTATGCTACACCACAGATAATGTAGGGAGAATCAAAGAAGCCCATAGGCAAAGGAGGAAAAGAAAATGTGACAAGGATGTTAAAATACGGCTACCTCAGTTATTGTTTCCATGAATTTACCTTTTAAATGGCAGTGCTGTTTTAACTGTTGGACTTGATGATTTTGTATGTTTTTTCCTACAAGCTTTAAAAGCACAAACAGATTTTTAAAGCTATGGCAAATGAGTTCTCTGAACTTAGAGTGATGCTGAGATATTGCAGTGTAATGGGTTCTAGAGTAGTTTTGGGTTTTTTTGGTTTGGTGGTTGTTTGGGTTTGGTTGTTTTTGTTTTTGTTTTTGTTTTTTGTTTTTGTTTGTTTTCTTTTGTTTTGTTTTGTTTTGTTTTTTTGTTGTTGCTGTTGTTATGTCAGTAATCTTCCTTGAAGAAAGGGGAAAAGGTATTAGACTGCATAACATTTTAAGCACTTGGAAAAGCAACTGAAATCTGTCATGATGCAATGTGGAATGTGTGGAATGTTTATGCATGTACTAAAATGGAAAAAAAGAAAATCAACCAACAAAACCACTTTGTGCTTGAAATGTATTTCTTTATTTTCCCTGAATTCTGTATTGTTTCGAACAGGTTTATACTTTGTTTCAGGACAGCAGTCTTAAGAAATATTGTCCTGTTCAGTTGTGCTCACTTGTTGCACTGTCGTGTGGTGTCTGCAAGTTGGTAGGATGTTTTTTAAAAGCTGAATCTGTTTCTTCTACAGACTGCACTGACAGCACTAAGGGGGTTCTGTGTTGGGGGAAGGTTGGAGAGGGCATTAATAGCAATGTCAAAACAAGTTGTTCTTGTGGAGCATCACTCACCAGCAGGCAAATATATTGTTTGAGGACCAAGACACTGTTTTCAAAGTGCTTGGCTTCAGCTGTGATAGCTCATACTGCTGCTTTGTACCATTTTTTGAATTGTGTAAAAAACCAAAGAATTTCAAAATGAACGTAGTAGCATTTAAAGTGAATTTTTGAAATTGCTGCTTCTTTAGTTCCTCCTCTATTTGTAAGGAAATAATAGCTGTAAGGGTTTTTTATAAACACATGCATGTGCGTAACCGTGTACCTTTTCTTAAATAATTCCCTCCTTCCTCCTAGGGTTAGCACCTGAATTACTGCTCATGTGGTAGAGGTTCTTAAGTAATCCCCTGACAGGGATTGGAGATATATATTCATTTATAATAACTAAGGGTTGCTTAATGTATCTGTGTTAGGGAGAAAAGAAGGCTGCTCTCCGTTACTGTTTTTTACCCCTTAGTGTGCCAGTAATTTTGTGTTTGTGGTAAAATGTGGGGAGGCTGGAGGAGGAGAATTCTGTTTTTCTTTCATGAATACATTAGCTAAAATACTGTAGCCAAAAAAAAAAAAAAAAAAAAATGCCTACAATCAAGTCCTGAGACAGGGGAATCTGGGCCCTGCTTAGGTGATACTAAGAGGTAATGACTGTTGGATTGTTACTAGGTCAGCACTAAACAAGTGAAACAAAAATAAAAAGCCAATTACATATATATCCCAGTGAAGTTATAGCTGCATAAGCAAACTGCTAGAAAGAGATGCTCTGGTGGTGAATTGACATGGTGTAGCTGATTGTTCTCATTGTGAAAAATTTTCCTCTTGTATCCAATCAGAATCTCCCCAGGAGTAACTTGTACCCATTACCTTCCCCCCTCCTCTTTTCCATGTAAAAAGGGAGTCTCTGTTTTCTTTGTCACCATCCTTTAAATACTAGAACATGGTGATAAGGTCTCCCCCTAAGCCTTCTTCCCTCAAAACCCAGTTCTCTCAGCCTTTCCTAATATGGCAGGGTTCACAGTTCTTTGATGATCTTTGTGGCCCTTCTGTAGACCCTCTTGAACCTGTCCACATCTTTTTCATATAGCAAGGACCAAAACTGAACACAGTATTCCAGGTGAGGCCTGACAAGGCACCAAGTGGGATAATGACTTCTTTATCTCTGCTGGTGATGCCCTTGTTTATGCAGCCCAGCATCCTGTTGACTCTCTGCCACAGCAGTTCATTCATATTGAGCTCATTGTCCACCAGGACCCTCAGGTCCCTTTCCCAGCCTGTGCTGCACTCCTGGATTATGTTTTCACAGGTGCAAGACCTTACATTCGTCTTTGTTGAACTTCATAAGGTTCTTGTTAGTCCACTCTTCTGGTCTATCCAGGTCTTCCTGCAGGATGGTTCTCCCTTCCCAAGTGTCCACTTCCCCACTCAATTTGGTATCATTGGCACACTTCATCCCATCCTCCAGATCACTCATGAAGGTATTAAACAGCAATTGGCCCAATATCAATCCCTAGGGGACCCCACTTGTGACAGATTGCCAGTTTGAAAAGGAACTATTTACCACCACCCTCTGGGTGTAGCCTGTCAGCCAGTTCCCCATCCACCACACAGACCACTTGTCTAGACCATAACACATCAGTTTCTCTAGGAGGAGACTAGGAAAACGTATCGAAAGCCTTGGGGAAATGCAGGTAGACAGTGTTCATTGCTTGCCTCACATCAACCAAGCAGGTTACTTTGTCATAGAAGGCTATCAGGTTTGTCAAGGACAACTTGCCCTTGTGCTGGCTTTTCCCAATCACATGTTTCATCTGACTTGTGATAGGCCCCTGGAGAATTTGTTCCATAACTTTCCCAGGAACAGAAGTAAGACTGATGGACTTATAACTTACTGGATCCTCCTTTAAGCCCTTCTTGTAGATGGGGGTGATATTAGCCTTCTTCAGATTCCCCAGTCTTCACAACTTCTCAAAGATCATGGAGAGTGGCCTTGCAACAATGTCAGCCAGCTCTTAACACCTTCAGGTGGATATTGTCAGGGCCCAAAAATTGTCGGGGTCAAGCTCCTGTAATAGTTCACATACCTACTCTTCCTTCACTGCCAGTGAGTCCGTGTTTGCATCCACCTGGATTCTTGTTCCCAAGTCCTGGGGCCCATCAGTGCTGGTAAAGACAGAGGTGAAGAAAGTGTTGAGAACCTTTGTCTTTTCAGTGTTGTTGGTGACTAATCTCTCCTGTTTAACAATGGACCAACATTTTCCTTCTGTTTCTGCTTGTTGCTTACATACCTTAAGAACCCCTCCTTGTAGCTTTTGATGTATCTGGTCAGTTTCAATTCAAGCTGAGCTTTTGCTTTTCTAACTGAATCTCTGCGCACCCTGGCAATACCCTTGTAGCTCTCAAGGTGTATTCACCGGCTTTTCCATCTCTGGTATGTTTCTCTTTTGGTTCTGAGCAGACTCAGAAGCTCCCAGTTGAGCCAAGGAGGTCTTTTGCTTCACCTACTTCCCTTACCTTTAAAAGGGATGAACTGCTTTTGTGCTTCCATTTAAGTTTTCTTGAAAAGCTCCCAGCACTTGCTAGGTCCTTTATCCTCCATGGAAGCTTCCCATGGAATCCCTCACAACTGAGCTCTAAGCAAGCTGAAATTTGCTCTTCTAAAATCTAAAACCTTTTTCTTGGTACTAATCTTCAGTGTGCACAGCTGGGTCCCAAACACCACAATATTGTGATTACTGCAGCCAAGGCTATCACTAACCAAGTGTAAGGCCTCAAAAACTTGCTCAATGAGCCTTTTAAAAGGGCTTATGTTTTTCTATGTACCCTGAGTTAGATGCACGGGAGAAATACTGACAGTATAGTCTCAAGAGGTGAAAACAACAAAAAGACTTTACTGGCAACTTCAGAAAAATCAGAGAACTTTGGCAAAAGTTTAGAGCAGCATTCAATCAATGTGAAACATTTCACGAAGCATTAATTTTGCCCATTCAGCTTAGCAAACTCTAAGCCCATCCAATTTTAAGTTACTCAAAACTCTAAGAAGAGAAAATTAGAAGAAGGAGAAGAAAGAAAGAAAAGATATAGAACAGAATGAGTACAGCTACCACTCTTGGTTCCAGCAGTGATATAAAATCCAAGGAAAGGTAGGGTCAAGACGTGCTTGCCTCATGCTTTGGTTTAAGTACCCTTTGGCTTTCCTGGGCCCTTCCCCCAGGTGAGAATTCCGGTTATCTGGCCACTTAGGAGCTGGGTTAGGGGCTCCAGAGGTGGGGTGTAGAGCATTGCCTCCAGTGTGCCAGTGATTGGCAGCCACTCTGGGGCTGGGATACAGGTCTGAGGGGTGTGTGTGTGGGTGTGTATGTGCAGAGCAGGGCATTGCCTCACCAGAGCAAGGCCAGACCTGCCCCTTCCCCCCACACATGCACCCAAAATGTTTCAAGCCAGCAATCCTTCCAGTCCCTCATACCACCCCATGGCTCAAAACATTGACCGGGACCACAGTAATGGTACCTTTCCTCTCGTGGCAGCAGTGGGATCCTAATCTAGCAGACAGAGGTGAAAGGAGAGGAAAGTATACAGGAAATCATATAACGGACAATTGCTATTTCAATAATCAAAAGCATAAGTCTAGTCAATTTAAAAATTTCCTTCTATGCAAGTCATCGCTCCCAATCCCCTGAGTCTCTAAAATTGTAGGCAATTTTGTGTGGTGCAAACCGGCATCCAGGGAGAGAGTTCATTAAACCAATCTTTTGGCTACAATGACCGAAGTGTCCAGCAGATTGGTTGGTAATTTCCTTCGTGTTTCTTGATACTGTATTCTTTGGTGAGGTCTAGTCTTTTACATATTCCTTGCTCATTAATAACATATCAAGCATTAGACAATTTCATAAAGCCATTTTTGGTACTAGCTGGACTTGTAAGCTGAGCTCCAAAACAGCATGGTGTAAGGCCCCAAACAACTCGCTGGAAGGGGCTTACAGAGGTTCCTGTACTCTGGGTTAGAAGCATGGGAGAAATAATGACTAGATATTCTGAAGAGGTCAAAGTTACTTTACTGGCAAAATATAGAAAATCAAGGAATTTTGTCAAAAGTTTTAGTACAACATCCAATCAACATAAAACACCTCTCACAGCACTATTTTGGCCCATTCAACTAAGCAAGCTTTAAACATAAACCTGTTCAATGTTAAGTTACCCAAAATATTCCAAGAAGAGGGAATTAGAGGAAGAAAAGAGAGAAAGAAATAACAAAGAAAAAACACACATACAGCAACCAAGTGCTGGGTTAAGGTGGTGTCCAGATAGAAACTCCAAGAGTGGGGTAGGGCCACGACATATGCTTGCCTCATGCACAGCCTTAAATACCTCTAGGCCTTTGTGGGCCCCTCCCTCCAGGTGGGACTTCCGGTCATTTGGCCACTCAGGAGCTGCATTAGGCAGAGTGGAGCACTGCCTCTGGTGTGGCCAATGATTGACAGACACTGTGGGTCTGGGAAGCTCTAGGGCTGGGGAGTGTGGGGCAGGACACTGTCTTGACAGAGCAAGGCCTGACCTGCCCTCTCCCACACACTCAGGCATCCCAAAATGTCTCAAGACATCAATTTTTTCCAGTCTCTGACACATGGCAAGTTCAGTTTAAGATTCTTTATTGCTTATTGATAGTGTTTTATGCCTTGTCAAAAAATACAAACTTGAAAGATATGCCAATTTTCCAAAGTTAGGCTGCCTTGCCTTTGGATTTCGTAATTTTACAGGTCCAGGTATTTTTCTAACCCAAACAGATATACATGTTCCAGATAAGTACCGTTATCCTTCTCACCAACCAGGTTTCAGGGCGATCCCTGGGACTCATACCCAGGGAAAGAGGTAAAAGTCAGTGTGCATCATGGGAAAATTACACTCAGTAAAAATTCTACTACATAATAGTCTGGATTGCTTCAGGGGTGAGGGTCAAAGATATAACAAAATTCAAGTAATTCCAACCTCCTCAGCATATCATTTCAGTCAGGGTCCTGGGTTTGGACCAAATAAATACCTTTCCAACTGTACCAAACCCTTCATTGGTTTTCCCACTGAGAATCTTGCTGCTTCTCTTTTGTCAGCTTAACCACTTATGCCTTCTTCATTTACAGCTGGAGAGAACTTTCCAGATGTCACTTCAGCTCCTCAGTTAACCCCTTTTCTCCCTCCTTCCAGGGGTCACCAACAGTTAGACATCCCCTTCTTCTGCATAATCATGCTTTACACATTGCTTACCGTTACTACATGCGCTTCCCTTGGTATAGTAATTTTATGCTTTGCTCTGAGGAGATAGGAAGAGGTATACAAATTTGATTCCATAATCAAATGAAAACCTAAGGTAAATTTAGGGAGGAATCTTCTCTATCCACTGTGGCAACCAGAGAGAAAACACATCTTAAAACATTGCTTGCAGCTAACTTTTATAAAACATGTACAAACATAAATATCTTTAAACTATCAAGATCAAATCATGTAAACAATCAATGCAGCAAAGAACAGCAACTCTTTTTTCCTGTTGTCACTTCACCCACTCATGAAGCACCTCTATTTTTTGAATACCTGTAAGAGAACAGAAAAAGAAAACTCGATCCCACTTGGACCGGTCTTAAAAAGAAAGGACCATCCATCTGTTGGTATTTTGTGTTTTCTACCATAGGCATCTGTGGCCTTTAATCCGCAATGACTTAGTCAATTCTGTTCATTGTCTCTAGTGACAAACAAGGCTCTATACTCACTACCACCAGAAGGTGGCAGTGTAGGACCATGTTGCAAAGATTCATTGACAATACAGGAAAACTGAATTTCCATTTATTTTCAGGGAGCCTTTTAGGATATTTGGATTTGCCACCCTCTCCCAGCTCACTTATTGAGGGCAACACCGAGAATTTGTATCGGCGATTGATGGAGAGACAGGAAGACTGATTCATGATCAGAATTCGATTTTACTGAGGTTTTCCAAGTCTTATATACCATTTCAGAGAGGTTAATAATTTCTACTACAATAATTAGGTTAGAAGATCATACAAGCAACTCATGCATTATACAACATCTTTATCGTAGGGGGTTGATTGAATCTTTTCCCTTAAAGAGGTTTTAATCCCATCTTCTCATAAGCTCAAAGTTCTGTTTGTCCTTGCCATGGCATCCTAGTCACCAGACTAGTTATGCTAATTAAGTCTGTCTTACTCTCAGACTTGTGTATTCCCACATCTCCCCCTTCTGTATTAACCAAAAACACTCCTTAAACAGCCTTATCGATCAGTCTCTGCACACATTGAAGCAAACAAGGTATCATAACTAACACAACTACTATTAAAATCATAACATGCATTCCTATTCTAAGAAAATCTTTTAGCCAAGGTGTCAAACCCTAGCCACTAAACAAATTATCTAGCCAAGAACTAGATTCTACTTTTAGTTTAAACACAGTATCCTTCAGCATCTGAATGCTTAAATGGATATATTTTGAGTGATCAGAAAGAGTCATAAATAAGCATAGCATCTGATTCAGTCCCATGGTTTTTTGCTTGTTTGTTTTGATCTATATTATAGAGAGAAAAAGATTCCTTTTAGCGTATTTCCTTTTAAAAAGATCAGTCAAATATAAGGCACTAACTTAATTGTTTTGTCTGCATTTCAGTTTGCAAATATGGCTATTTTTGGATTTCCTCAATACTTGCCTCCTGAGAGTAGGGAGGTGAGGACTATCTTTTTCTTGTGCCCTGCTATAATTAAAATTTCAATGGCTGTTTGCCTGAATTACACCAAAAGGACTCCGTAATATCTCTAGTTTTCACACCTTTTATACTGACACAAAACTCAAAGTTCACAGTTTCCTAGACTGGACAAAAGAACATCAGCTGCAGTCCGGGTGAGGTTCCTCCTCTTCCTGTTCTCCTGTGGACTCGGTGGTGTCAGCTGCCGGTAGAGGTTCTCGGAAAGGCTTCACGTTCTTTGCAGGAATCCAGCGAGGTCCTCTTTCTGAGGAGATACAAGCAAAGCCCCTTCCCCAAGTGATCAAGGGGTAAGGGCCCAGGATTTTACTAGATTCTGGGTCACGGATTAATACTGGTGGTTTTTCCTTGCAGGAAAGAGATGTGGATGATGCAAAATGCCTAGTCATGGGAGGATTCAAGTTTGTTACTGAACAGTTTAAGAAATTAAAAACGTATAGAGCTTTGCATAGCCTTTCAGCGGGGGTGTCTCCAGCTCCCCCCTTTTGTTGTACCAGAAGGCGTTTGAGACCTTCAGTGAGATAACCTGGGAGGTTGGAATGTGAACTAATATGCATAACAAAGTAAGGAGCCGTCCTCTTGTCTAACAGAGTAACCAGCAGTTTCAACCAGGAAAAAAGAGTGCCATTTTTAACATTTTTCAAGACAGAATTCTCTGCTCTTTGAACAATACCTGAAACATATGTGGAGTCAGTAACCAAATTAAAAGGTGTACTGAACTTCTGAAACACTCTGACCACAGCGGCTAATTCCACTATTTGTGGAGACCCTTCAACAACAGCAATATCAGATTGCCAGGTTCCAGTTTCAGAATCTTTCCATACAATCACTGATTTATGGGCTTTCCCAGAAACATCTGTGAATATTGTCATAGCTCGCAAAGGAGTCTCACTTCTCTTTGGCTTAGGGAGTAAGTTAAAATAAGAATTTACCAGTTTGTGTTTAGGTGGATGGATAGATATCTGTCCTGGGTAATCTGCTAAAGCAATTTGCAGTTTTTCAGACATCTGTAGCAACCAATTCAAATAAAACATAGTGAGAGGCAGAAAGATACAATCAAAATCTTTCCCAGCCAAGGAGGTCAGCCTTTGACGAGCCTTGATAATTAACATGGCCATAAGTTCATCCTGCATGGAAATAGTCTTGGGCATGTTATTAGGCAAAAAGACCCATTCGATGATTAGTAAAGGGTCTGCTTTTTCTGAGTCCCACTGAAATATTAAAGCACGGGGTTGCTTGCTGGGGTTCAGAACGATTAACCACAATGGTAATTCAGGAGCCCATGGAGCTGATTGTCTCTGAGAGATAGCATCAGACACTTTCTGAAGCGCAGTCTGTGCTTCTTTGTTTAAATGCCTAGGTGATAAAAGGTCGGGCTCTCCCCTCAAGAGGGCAAACAATGGCTCTAAATCTGCATTTGAAATCCCAAGCAGGGGACGAACCCAATTGATCGTTCCCAGCAGTTTCTGTGCATCATGTTCAGTTGAAATTTGCAAGGATTGTGCGGAAATAGAATGCACGCTTATTCGCCAGCCCAAATATTTCCAGGGGGATGTCTTTTGAACCTTCTCAGGAGCAATGGTCAGGCCCACGGATGTAACAGCCTGGCAGACCGCTCGCATTGCTTCCTCCACACGAACCACAATTTCTGCAGAGATGAGGATATCATCCATATAATGATACAACAGAACATCAGGCATTTTTTCCCGTACTGGACTCAGAATTTTTTGCCACATACCACTGGCATATGGTCGGGCTGTCTCGCAATCCTTGAGGCAGTACTAACCAATGATATAGATCAAGTGGTGCCTGCATATTAATGCTTGGCACAGTGTTATAAGCGAAATAGCCGAATTATTTTATATAAAGAAATTTATTAAAGTCAATTTGGTTACAAAGAAATAAAAAGCCCACCACCAAAAATACAATTGTTTGTTGAAGATGTCGAGTCCCGGGACTCGGCACCTGGTGAGACAAGGTTGGACTAACGGTCTATCTGGCAAAACAGTCCATCTCTTGTTCACGAGAAACTGCTGCTGGATCTTAATTTTTATACAGTTTTTGTGCCCTCAGGCTAGATCCAGGATGTAAATATCAGTCGTCCCGATATGGTGTTATCTCTTGCATTGCATAGTTGTTTACTGAAGTCTTTTCGTCTCTTCCCTCTGGCCCTACGGGGGTCCAGGTGGCGACGGGGGTCCAGGTGACGTGGGTGCCAGGTGGCTTGGGTGTGGTAGTCAGATGATGATCGCTCCTTGTCTCGTTTCAAGAAAATGTTATTTCACCCTGTGCCTTCAAGTGCAAATGAAGTCTACCACCTTGGTTCTGAACTTTGCTCTGTGCCTTCGAATGCAAATGAAGTCTCTCCCTGAGTTTGCAGTCTGAATTTTACAAAAGGGGTGCTTCATATAACTTTCAGCACTTTATATAAAATATCATTATAGGCATGAATTAATTCTCAGCCTCCCTCATAACAGAATCCCCCACCTTGTATTTTTTAGAAATTTAATTCATGCTCTACTTAAGAATCTCTCTCTCTTTTAAAATTCCTCCTTGTAGTCATCCCAGGCTTCCTGTGGAGGGATGTAATTCCCCTCATAGGAAGTTTTCTTTACCTGGTTTGCAACTTCACTTTCTTCTGTCTGTTCTTTTAGTTTCGTGATTTTTGATATTTTGTTGCTTTTGCCTGTGGCCAATTCGGGGTCCGTAGGCATTGCTGCAATTTGCATGCCTTGAACCACAGAGTGTATTAGACGGATGAAACATGGGATGAGACAAGGCAAGAACATGATACCTGCTAGAGAACAAAGTATGAAGAAAATCAGTTTTTTCCACCATGCCCCATTAAACAAATTGTCCCACCAAGAAGTCTGGAGGATTGAATTCCATCTCTGTACCGGTACATGAGCTACCCTTTTTATTTCTGATGCCAGGTTTTTGATTGTTTCTCCGTAATCATCTATCTCCACGCAACATTCAGAGTCATTGAACTTTCCACACACCCCTCCCTCTTCAGCCAGTAAGTAATCCAATGCTATTCAGTTTTGGTACACAAAGTCTCTCATTTGGGAGTGTTGCTTGGCTAACAGCTCCAATGCATCAGAGGTGTGATTAGGCACAACCTTTACCACTGCTTGCAGTCTGATTAGCCTGTTTAGCAAGTAAATTGGGGTCCTATAGCCCCAACTCCCATCTTGTGCCCGGGTTGCCAGGCCATAATATGCTATTATACGCTCTGCTGGCCACTCCTCCTCTCCCCATTTATGATTTCCTCCTGCCATTGGGAGGCCCGAATTTACTTCTCTTTTTTCTCGACTTAAAGTCTCATATAATGGGGCCCCGAGCATATTAGCCTCGGCCCTGGGGAGTGTGAAGAAGGAAGGGCGGATGTGCATGAACCTAGAGTGCATGAACCTTTCCATTTCCCCGGTAGTTCACTGTATGCTTTTTTCCCACAGATCCAATATATCCCACTGGGAGATCTCCAGGTCTCATGTGTCATTTCTGGCGTTTCCCAGTAATGAGCTATGTTTTCTACGGACTGGAAAGGGTTAGCTCCAGAATATTTGTGCCAACATAAACCAATTTTCTCAGACCAATTGCAGCAATCAGTTTTTTCTTGTCCCAGTATCCCATTGGAGGTTCAGGTTGCCATTTTCTTTCCTGTTTCTCTGAATTTACAGCTAATGTGGATATACACGGGGTATATCCTACAACCTCATTGAATTCCCTCCCCTCCATGCCGATACAAAGAGTTCCAATTATCTGGTGGTCAATTTCCACCCTTCAGGTCGCAATATGTTTTTTGAAATCTCTGATTTATTCCACTTCAATAATTGCTCTGGAGATAAATTTTCACCTTTCCAGGGCCACATTTCAGCAGAATTCAATCCCCCACAAATCCAACAATTAGTTAGACCTAATTCAGAGGCAATCTCTTGCATAAGATCTAAAAACAAATTCCTGTTAGAAATGAGTGATCCCGAATCCCCATATTGTCTTTCCAGTTGCTCATATTGTTCACTTAATGACTTAAGTCTATCCTGTTCTATTCCCTTTTTCTAGTTTCTGCCTCCTGCCTTTTTAGTTCTTGAGAGATTTCATGAATTTTTACTTCAGGCTCTATACCTTCCCTGTTTCGTGAAAAGCAAAATGTTTTATCTAATTGTGAGCCATCTTGTTCATTATTGAATATTATTTGATTATCCCTCTGTACCGATTTCCCATCATATTTTAGATTCTTGCCCACCCAATATGTCTTTTCTCTTATTTTACACATTCCCAATTGTTCACTCTTGTAACACAAGTGGTTCACAGTAAAATATGCTATGAAAATCGATTATTTTTTTTTTTTTCCTATCCAAAGAGTGTGGTTACATTGATCACTTAGAGGTATACTTGATATCTCTCCTGTTTACCATTTGTGAATTCTGTGTGCTTTTGACTGCCTGTTCTTTTAGTAATTGCCTTTGGGTCATGGCATACCACCCCTTTTTCTGATTCACAAATTTCATATTGAGTACCATCAAAGAAACAATATCCCTTTCTCCTATCCCCTGGACAATCATAATGTGGTTGATACTTCAGGTTTTTTTGTTTGTATCTTTTGTGTACCTTCCAGGCATGTTTCACACTCCTTCATGAGGGTCAGCCTCTGAGGGTCCTCGGGGTGGGATCCCCCTACTTCGCTCAGGACTAGGCTCAGGATTACAAGGACTCGCCAGTACAACACTCCTCTGCCTTTCCCTTCACCCACGGGGTAGCAGTCCGCGGCAGGGTAACCCATCTTCTTGGCAGCAGGCGTATGTTTTTTGGGGTCCTGTTGGTCCGAGTCACAAACCTCCTTTTAAAGACCCTCCACTGGGACCACCTGACTGTATCTGAGTAGCAAGGTACTTTGATTGTCCTTTGGCACTCAACATCGAGCACTTTGGCCTCTGCATTCAATTGTCCTTTTTATATATTTGATACCACTCTGGAGAATCTAACTCCAGTAGACCCAAGCTAGTGGCAATTACTAAAAAGCGGCTAGTCTCTTTTGCTCTTCTCCCAAACAATTAGTACACAATTCACTTGGTTTACACCCCCCTTCACAATGGGTAACTTAAATATGCTTACAGTATACACACTTAAAGTAAACAAAGAGAAAACAATCACAGTTTGGTTTTATACAACTTATCTGATCCCCTCTGTTCATTTGTGGTGGCGTTGAAATCTGATTTTCAAGTCTCCAGGAGATGAAGACACTGTCCACTTTGGGGCAGTGCCTTGAGACTCCACCTTCCTTATTCTTGAAGTGTGCGTCCACCCTTTTCTGCAGTCCTGATTGCTGTATCTGTCAAAACTTCATCACCAGGATTTATTTTGTGAATAGCAAACCCCAAAGGGGCACTTTGAGGAATGAGCCCCTTTCTCTGTAGGTCCTGTAAATTTCTGTTTGTGGTAATTAGATATGGCTGAATCTAGGTATCCTCTATTTGAGGATGCCCAACCAGTACTCTGTGTCTGTAAGGCATTCCATAAACCATTTCAAATGGTGACAATCTTGTTTCTGAATGAGATATAGTTGTTATGTTTAAGAGAGCTGGAGGAAGGCATTTTACCCAACACATTTCAAATTATCTCAAAAAAATGTTCTGTTAGAGCCTGTGCTCCCCAATGTGTTTGCCGATTCAATTTTTTCAGAATTTTCCTGGTATATTCTTTTGATTCTACTCTCCTTTCCATCAGGTAATTTCCAGCTTCCTTCCTCTATCTTACCCCCTTATTTCTTCATATTTTTCAATCTCCTTCTTGAGAATGGTAAGGGGGATATTCCAGGGTCTCCCTTCCTGAACCTCGGGGATATTTATTACTATCAGCGCTGATCTTTTTGCCTCAGTATCTGCTAGATTGTTTCCCCTGACTCTGAACTGCATACCTGTTCGGTGTCCCTTCACATAGACGACAGCTATCTCTGTTGGTCCTCTCACAGTTTCCAATATTTGTTTGATTAATTACTCATGGACTAGGTTTCATCCTTTCATACTAATCAAGCCTCTCTCTTCCCAAATCTTCCCAAAAGTGTGCACCACACCATAAGCATATTGAGAATCAGTGAAAATCGTTCCTTCCTTACCCTTCAATCTTTTCAGAGCCCTTAAAACCGCATACAGTTCACATGCCTGTGCAGACCATCCAGCACTTAAAGGGCCAGACTCCACTACTTCCTTTGAGTTCCCATCCACTATAGCATATCCCGACTTTCTCTTTCCATCTATCACTCTTGCTGATCCATCCACAAACCACCTTTCTCTACCTTCTAATTCCTCTTCCTCCAAATCTGACCTTATCTTTGTTTGCAGTTCCACCATTTCAACACAATCATGGGAGGTTTCCTCCAGTACCTCTTCAAACAGAAACTGGGCTGGGTTCTGAGCAGCTGTTGTCTTAAGTTTTAAACAATGTAAATGCACCAAAATAGTCTTATACTTCAGGAATCTGGCATCTGTGAGCCATTTATCTGCCTTTTGCTGCAGAATGCCCCTCACATTGTGTGGTGAGTATACTACTGGGGAAGCCCCAAATGTTACCTTTTTAGCTCCTTCCACCAGCAGAGTTACTGCCACAATAGTTTGCAAGCAAGTGGGCCATCTTCTGGTCACTGGATCTAAAAGCTTAGAGACATATCCCACAGGTGTTTTTGGTTCCTGCCCAATTCTGAGTTAAAACACTAACCCACAAACAACTGAAACCACCTATTTACATCTGACAAATTCAACACAGGAGCAGTTGTTAGTGACACCTTTAACCTCTTAAATTCTAATCCATCTTGTTCAGTCCATTTCACTTTATTTGTATTTTAGTCTCTCCTAAAGAAACCTTACCTTTTACTATATTCTTCAATCTATTGTCTGCAGTATCCTAATAGTTCCAATAATTGCCTGATTTCCCTCTTTGTCCAAGGAGAGGGGGCAGGGCTATAATTCCAGCCACCCTTTCAGGATCTAATTTGTTTTTACCTTTTGATATCCAGTGTCTTAGGTACTTTACCTTTGATTCAGCGAATTGTAGCTTTGATTTTGAAACTTTTAAGTTTCAGAAAATTCAACAATGAGATTGTACATATTCTCATTTGTTCCTCCCTTGGGCCAGCTATTAACAAATCATCAATATATTGTAAGAACTTCATTCCTTCTTCTGGCAGAAATTCACTTAGTAATTTTTAGTGCATCCGGCCGGCAATTTTTGAAAAGTACTTCTTTCTGCCCCAGAATTAATTAAAAAAACCCAAAGTTTTCTTTTTTTTTTTTTTTTTTTTTTTTTTTTTTTTTTTTTTTTTTTTTTTTCTGTCCCACTTGAATCACATTCTCCGGAAGGATCCTGTTTAGAATAGGGATTGGCTACTACGGGGAAACTTTTAATTGAAATTGGTTCTGATTTGTTAAAAAAATATGGATATTGATCTAATACCAATATCCAACTATGACGGACAAAGACTCTCTAACAGTCTGAAGTTAGAAAGTGTATGTTTATTACGACACCGGGCAGCGTGAGGGATAGCTCCCAAATACACACGCGCAATTTACAGATGATCACAGGGTCTTTTTATGTACAAAAGTGTTGAATACCCAAAACACAAATGCATATTCATGACTCTGGTCCATCCCATTCCCCGCTTCGTATGGTAATTAGCCAAAAAGCAATTAAGCATGCGTAGTTTGTTCTTTGAAATGGGTCGGTGGTCCTTTTTAGGGGGTGGGGTCTCAAAATGATGAAGTAAGATGCGTCTTCCTCGCTTTGCCTTTTTAACCTTTTAGTGTTGGTGACACCAGGATCTTGCTTTCTCAAGACTATCTGATTTATGATCACATTGTGTTCTTGGAGTCTATTGATTAAGTTGACAGGTCTCCTGATTTATCGGTTCCTTAAATCCGGCTTATGTTAAAAAAAGGAAGTTTCAATGTAAAAGGGGAGTCTACGTCAGCAATGTCTAGTTTAACTAAAGTCCTTTATTCTTCAAAATGTAAAGGGAAGTCTACGTCAGCAAGTCCACGTCTACTTTAACTAAAGTCCTTAATTCTTTAAAATTAATATCTCAGTTCAATTTTCAACCTCCCCACCCGAGACTGACACTGGGCCGGGGCTGGGAAGGGACGACCCCCTGCTCTGGGGGCTGCTGTGTCGGCAGTGGCACCGGCCCGCCGGAGAAAGAGTCACGTTACAGGGGCCGGGGGGGGGATAGGACTGCCCGGGCTGGGGGGGAGCATGCGCACACCGCGCTCCTGCCGGGGGAGCCGCAGAGACACTGAAGCTGGAGGGAAGTGGGGGGGGGGGTTGCCCGCCAGGTTTGGGGCGGGGGTTTCGGAGCGGGGGAGAGCCTGGGTTTGTATGCGTTTGCGGTAAAAGTTTTACCTTACACACAAGGCTCTTTGGTGTTTGCTGTTCCCTTGCCCCGTTATATTAAAAACTTTCTTACCTTTTTTTTTGGTGGTGGGTCTCGCGCTGAATTCTTTCTTAGCTTCTGCTAAGAGCTGAGATCCTTTTCCAAAACTGTCACAAACCGGATTCCGCTTTTTGAACTACTTACCCGTTCCGGCGAGCTGAGCTTGTGACTTTGTTCGTCCAGTGAAAAAACTTCGGGTTGCGTCCTGGGCTTCTCACCAAGCCCGTAGCTAAAAGGCTTACCGAACTCAAGAGGAACGTCTCCTTTCCTTTTAGCTTCTTCCTAGGGTTCTCTTCCCAGTGCTGTAACATTAGCCCCTATTGGACTATCTGGGGAATCTCCGGGATTCCCTTGTTCAACTCTCTATTAGATTTCTTTTGCATTTTGCTTTTCCTTTGTCCCATTTTACCAATACTTACGCGTATGTGGAGTTGGAAATATTACAGGTACCTCAAATTTTAATAATTTTACCAAAGTACTCACCCACCGCCAGGAACCGTCTGAGGGGGCTTTCTATTGGCACTCGGCTCTCCTTTTATTCTTTTTTTTTTTTTTTTTTTACGAATACTTGTCCTGACGGAACCCCGTCCCGGCACCGAAGGTTTACCAGTTCCCGAACTCAAAAGAACGTCTCCTTCCCTTCGGCCCAATTGTGACCACAACAAAAACCCCGCGCACTCTGAGGTTTTCTCCACAATCACTTCCCTTTGGCCCGACCCAGTCCCTCTCGGGATCAGGGAACTGCAGTCCTCAGGTCCCTTTCGCTTCGTGATAAATCACGTCTCATTCACACATACACACACACGCTCGGTCACACCGCTCAACCACAAAGTACTTACGGTTCCTTTTCCTCCGTGGATTCTTTGTGCACTCAGATTTTTATGAGCAAATTCTTGCCGCGGCAACCTGAAGAGACCCCTATCCTGGGTTCTTCGTGAGTTCCCTGAGAGCCTTTTTGCTAGCTAGCTTTTCCTTTTTTTTGGTAGTGGCTTTTTGTCGGAATTTGCTCGATTTCCAACTGGTTCCCGGAGATGCCTCTCGTATCGTTTTGGGCCGCTTGAAAAGCAGCGGGGCGCCCCCCAAAACGCCGAGAGAATTCCGGTTCCAAGACTGGAAATCACGTCGGGAAAGTCACCAATTCTGTTATAAGCGAAATAGCCGAATTATTTTATATAAAGAAATACAATTGTATTTTTGGTGGTGGGCTTTTTATTTATTTGTAACCAAATTGACTTTAATAAATTTCTTTATATAAAATAATTCGGCTATTTCGCTTAAAACACACAGCAAAGCTAAATTTGGGTGCATCATCTGGATGCAGCGGTATATCAAAAAAGCAATCCTTTAAATCAATCACTATTAGATGCCAATTTCTAGGGATCATAGAAGGAGAAGGGAGCCCCGGTTGTAGGGGCCCCATTCCCTCAATTGCCTCATTTATTTTCCTCAAGTCATACAACAGCCTCCACCCCCCAGACTGCTTTTTAATTATGAACACGGGCGAATTCCAGGGACTATTAGATGGGATTATATGTCCTTTTTTAGCTGTTCTTGTACAAGTTTCTGTAATATGCGCAGTTTTTCTAATGACATGGGCCATTGATCCACCCAAACGGGAATGGAGGTTTTCCTGGTTAGTTTGGGGGTGTCGCGCACACCAATGACCCTTATACAAAATTTGACTGCATGAAAATTCCCCACTGTGATAAAACATCTCTCCCCCACAAGATTAGGGGAGCTGAAACCACAAAGGGTCTGACAGTAGCTACCCTCCTGTCAGGCCCTGTAATTTGCACCAAGTATTGGCTCTGATAGCTTTGACTGTTCCCACCCACCCCTGAAAGGACTTGGGGGACTGGCATTAGTGGCCAATCATTAGGCCATTGACTTCGAGAGATAAGACTAATGTCTGCGCTGGTATCAATAAGTCCGGTTAAAATTAACTCCTTGCCTTTCAGAGACACTTTGCATTGGCATGTGGGATGCTGAGAAGTGATACGTTGTGTCCAGAAAATCTGTGGCACCCCTGTGGAACCAAACTCGCCTCCCCTCTGTGTAGCTATCAGGGGTGCGGACAAAGGGGCTGTCGGAAAAAGTATAAGCTGAGCAATTTTGCTGCCTGCGGGGATCACGCAGGGGGGCTGTGGCGTCCAAGCCATAATTTTTATTTCCCCAACTGCATCAGAGTCAATGACTCCTGGCAAAACAAATAGTCCTGTTACTGAGGTAGAAGATCTACCTAAGAGCAAAGCATGGTAGCCCTGCGGCAAAGGACCACAGATCCCTGTGGGGAGACAAAATACAGAGCATTTGGTTAACGTTACTGTGTTACTGGTTGATATGTCCAACCCGGCGCTTCCTGCAGTGGCTGCCCGTAGTTCTGCGATGGTCCAGGTGACAGGGGCTGGGCTGGCTGGAAGCTGAAGGTCGGTTCTGGCAGCTGTGCCTGGGGAGGCTGTGGAACTTGTGTCTTCACGCACTGCAAGATGAGTTTCCCTGCAAAGGCTGGCAATTTTTGTGAAATTTAGAGCGACAGGAATTAGCAAAGTGAAGACCCTTCTGGCAGTGAGGGCATACATTCGACGTTTTTGCTTTTTGCGCCTTTCGGCAGTGTTTTTTAATGTGCCCGGGCTCCCCGCAGCCAGAAGAAACCGACTGCTTTCCAGGCAATATTTTTAAAGCGGCAAAGGCATCAGCTATACCTTGCCCCATGGCTTGGTAAGTAACTGCTGTTGTGTGCTGCAATGTCCCCAGGCGATTGCAAGCCTCAGTCATTTGTAGCAATGTGGGCTCTGGTTCTGGAGGCAAAGTTTTTAAAAGACGTTTGCAATCCTCATTAGCATTTTCAACAGAAAGTTTCAGTAGTACAACTTCCCTGGCTTGATCATTATCAATTTGTCTTTCCAGAGCTCATTTCAGTCTGTCCACAAACTGCATATAGGGTTCTTGTGGAGCTTGCTTAATATTTATGAAGGATTGTTGCGGGGTTTTGGCATCAGGCACTTTGAGAAATGCATACCTAGCTGCCTCAGTGATTCCCTCCAGGGCTTCCCTCGGTAAGGCAGCCCGGCCATTAGGATCAGTATGCGCTCCGTCCCCCGCTAAGTGGTCGTTAGTTCAGGCAGCCAGGGCTTGTGTTGCGTGTCCTGCATAAGTTATTATCAGGTTCTCCAGTATTTTTTTCCATTGTGCCCTGAATATTGCATATTGTGTTGGGGTGAGCAAAAGGTTTGCCAAGAATTTAACGTCATGAGGAGTCATGAGGTAAATAGTGAAAGTTGCTCTTAGTAAATTACTGAAGTAAGGGGATTCCAAACCATATTCTGCCGCAGTACTGCGCAGTTCCTAAAAATTCTGAGTGGCCTAAGGGCTCCCATTACGGATTCCCCCCCTTCAGGCGGAGTCGCACGGGGGCTACAAAGATTTCTGCTGCAGTATCAAAGTCTCTGCCCTTAAGGGCTTTATTTTTTATCCGTAACCAATTGTTATGCATATTTGGAGGGAATAGGTCCAGATCTTTTTTGGGGCCGGGGTTGAAAGGCTCTCCGTCACTACTAGAGTCTGTGTCCGCATAATCAATTAACGTTTGGCGGCTCTGCGGTCACTGGTGGGATAGCGGCAAGGCTACAGGTGGCGTCTGTGCTCTATCCCTGGCTTTTGTCGGGGAGGGGGTGCGGACGGAGGATGGGGAGCAGGACCTGGGCAGATCCGGGTTTAGCACAGCTGCAGAGGCTGTCTCCGCTGTTGCCTCACATGTTGCCTCACTTCCCCCCTCTTTTTTAATCACGTCCATGACCGCCCTCCAAGCCGGGAGCAGGCGAAGCTCTGGCTCATGGCCAGGCAGCGTAGCCAGGTCGTAGAGTTTTACACCGACCTTGTCTCAGTAGAGGAGAGTAAAAATAGAAGAAGGGGAGGTATCGGGGAATATGTGTGACACCCATCATAGGAGCAACTTACGGTCCTGCTTAAGGATGGTGGATCCATGCTTGCTTAGGAGGCGTAGCATGGTTTCATAGACGTCTCTCTCGGTGGACATTCCCTGTCCCATATTTTTAGTTCCCCTGGCTCACCTGTCACGTTGCAGCGTACAGGGATTGAAAGAACCAAACACGGTTCTTTCACCGTCATGATCAGTTCCAGAGGCATCGTCAATTGCCATCAGCTAGCCGGTAATTCTCCGTTCACACAAAGCACCAATTATTGATGATTGATGGAGAGATGGGAAGACTGATTCAGTGATCAGTATTTGATTTTACTCAAGTTTTCCAAAGGCTTTTATACCGTTTCAGGAAGGTTAATAATTTCCACTACAATAATTAGGTTAAAAGACCATACAAACAACTTATGCCTTTTATAACATCTTTCTTGGTGGAGGCTAATTGAATCTCTCCTCTTTCCATAAGCAGGTTTAATTCCATCTGTAATCTTCAGAGCTCTGTTCCTGCCATGGCATCCTGGTTATCAAACCAGCCATGCTAATTAAGTCTGTCTTTCTGTCTTGTGTATTCCCACATGTTAAGTATTGTGTGAAATAGATGTACAGATGGAATAATCCAGTGGCTCAAGAGTATGCTCAGGTCACTAATTATGTATGACTTTGTACAAGTCATAATTAATGACAAATTCAGAGTTTTTCTGTGGGAATTTTACTGCTGTTATTTTAACAGTATGAGATGGTCTGCATGGATTTATATTATGTGTGTCAACACACCTTTGGTTTTCCAGCTACTTTTAAAAACATTTTATTTAATCAAGTGTTTGGTTGTATTTTGTATATAAATGGTCCAAATCACAGCATTAAACGTAGCTTGCAAGCACTTTCTTATGGATACTTTTCCCACCTATTCTTTTAATGAAAAAAAAAAAAAAAAAAAGTAGGAGAACAAAATAGAGTTTATATTTGCTTTGTAGAAATCCATGGTCAAAATAAAAAATTGAGAGGTGACACACTGCTGATCTAAAAAGACTTAAAACAATTTGGTGTATGTATATACAGAAAAATATGTTGTGTTTGTTAAAGTTAACTAAGGATTTAGGTGGGTGAGAAATAGTTGTTTTTTACTCTTCCAAATTAATGATAAATGTTCTTTCTCCTCTCTCCCTCCCTTGCCACTTCCTCTTTCTGCCCCAATGCCCAATGCTTCTTTTAAGGTTTAATGAAAGGTATCTGATTAAACTGAATTCTCATTCCTGATTTATTTAATCCAGCGCATTCATTTGTATGCTATCCATGTGTCTGGGCTAAGCTAACAACTAATTTATAGGTGAAGGTAAAGGTTTTTTTATGTGATTTTTTAAAAAATCCTATTTAATTAGCCATTGTGTAATATCCTGTTAACTTCTACTTGCAGCCAGTCAGATGATGATTCTGGGTCAGCATCAGCTTCTGGATCTGGTTCAAGCTCTGGAAGCAGTAGTGATGGAAGTAGCAGTCAATCAGGTAGCAGTGACTCTGAGTCTGGTTCAGAGTCTGACACATCTAGAGAGAAGAAACAAGTTCAAGCTAAACTACCACCAAAACTTGATGGATCTGAGGTAAACACAAAACAAATTAACCCTTTGTGGGGGGAAAAATACTCTGTGCAGAATAGTTGCTAAAGTAGTTTTGATTTAAACAAACAAAACCTCCATAATTTTTTACTTAGAATGTTAAGTTGTTTGGGTTAATGAATTTGCATACTTAGCTCTCACAACAAACCGGGCTGCTAAGTTCTCATTTCTGTAAATACCTACAGTTAGATAATTACCTAAATTTTATAATGCAGAAGATCTATTAAAATATTGTATATTTTTGACGAAAAAGCCACACATAATGTTCCTATTTCTAAAATTTTTAAAACTTGTCTCTCTAATGCTGAGTTTCTTCATATCAATAAATGTACAACAATTTCAGGGTTAGGTACATCTTGTCTTCTGTATGGGGAAAAAGTCTGCCAAATTTAGAAAAAAAAATGGTGTCTAGAAATCTCTTCAATGCAATGGATGTGTTACCTCAGTTCTCATCTGTTTCTCTATGTAATATGGTCTTAATTTGGATGATATGATATACATGAAGGGTAGTAAAATATTTCCTACTGTAAGATTCAGAGGCTGTTAAGGATGCTTTGTTTGTGTTTGTGTTTTGGGTTTTTAAATTCATATTCATATTCATATTCATGGATTTGGTACTGTCTCTCACAGTATCCTTCTGGATAAAATGTCCAGCATACAGCTAGACAAGTCCATAAAATGATGGGTGAATAATTGGCTGATGGGTTGGACTCACAGCTGTAGTAACTGGAGTTGCATCAGGCTGGTGACCAGTCATTAGTAGGGTTCTTCAGGGCTCAATATTAGAGTCCTTTCTCTTCAAAGTTTTTATAAATGATCTTGACATAGGAATTGAATGTACATTAAGTAAGTTTGCCAACAATACTAAACCAGGAGGAGCTGTTGACTCCCTCAGGGGTAGAGAGGCCTTATAAAGAGATCTGGATAGACTAGAAAACTGGGCAATCACCAGCTGTGTGAAATTTAATCAGACCAAATGCCAGATTCTGCACCTGGGACAGAGTAATCCTGGGTATATGTGCAAATTGGGGAACAAGCAGCTGGAGAACAGTGCTGTAGAAAGAGATCTGGGGATTTGGGTTGATGGCAAGTTGAATATGAGTCAACAGTATGCCCTAGGAGCAAAAAGGGCCAACTGAGCCCTGGGGTGCATTGCTAGCCAGTCAAGAGAGGTGATTGTCCTGCCATGCACTGCACTGGTATGCCCCCACCTCGAGTAATGTGTGCAGTTTTGGGCACCTCAATATATGAAGGACATCAAACTATTAGAATCACAGAATATTACAAGTTGGAAGGGACCCACAAGGATCATCGAGTCCAGTTCTTGAGAATGGCCCATACAGGGATTGAACCTTGGGGTTATTAGCACCATGCTCTAACCAACTGAGTGTCCAAAGATTGATGAACAAGATAGTGAAAGGTCTTGAGGGCAAGGCTTACAAGGAGTGGCTGAAGTCACTTGGCTTGTTCAGCTTGGAGAAGTGAAGGTTGAGGGGTGACTTCATGGCAGTCTACAACTTCCTCACGAGGGGGCATGGAGGGGGAGGTGCTGATGTCCTCTCTCTGGTGACAAGGTCAAGAAAATAGAATGAAGCTGCATCAGGGGAAGTTCAGATTGGACATTAGGAAAAAGTTCTTCACTGAGAGGATGATTGGTCATGGGAACAGGCTCTCCAGGGAAGTGGTCACTGCACCAAACCTGTCAGAGTTCAAGGAGTATCTGGATGACACTCTTATTCATATGATTTAGTTTTAGGTAGTCCTGCAAGGAGCAGTGATACAATTTAACATGCGGCCAGAGTTTTATGAGCTGCATGAAAATGTATCAGTCTCTGAAGGTGTCCTGCACTTTCAGATTGGCTTAAAATAATTAGCAAGACTGCTCTTCAGGTGTGTTTTGCAAAAGTAAAAGGTTTAATAAATGAAAAATAATGAACATTACAGAAACAAAAGAGAAAGCTGAGCACAGATGTCAGAGAAGCCCCTGACACCCTGCTAAGACACCCTACAAAGCCTCTGAGTTCCTTTGTGCCTTTTCTTAAATACTTAATGTTTTAGGTGGGCTGTTTGGCACCCTGCCCAATGAAATTGGCAACAGGCTTTGAAGTACATTTTTAAAACCCAACCAGTTCTCCTGTGTTGGCACTGAGACAATATAAATTAAAAGGGCACAGAACTTTCTAGTTTGGTTTCCTTATATGTTTAGGTAAGCTGAAACTTTTCCCTTATATAGGAACACCTGCTCGGTATGGGAAATGCATTTTTACAGAGCAGGGAGTTGGACTCAGTCTGTATGGGTCCCTTCCAACTCGAGTAATTCTATGATTGTGTCTACTTCAGTATTGCCATATGAAGCAAAAATAGATCAGCAAAGTGGCTTGAAAAGACGTATCTAGGTCAGTTTAAAATTTTAGTTAAAAAAAAAAAAAGGAGTTATTTTAACAATAGATGCCTGCACAACTGTTGTTATACTTAGTGTACAAATTGTGCCAACAATTCTTGTATAACATTCCTTTATACAGAAGTCTCACTATTTTAAAATGCTATCCAGTATTATTAATGCATGCGGTATTTTGTATTGAGTTTTTTATTAATAAAATAATTGAGATTCGTCTTAGTAGTGATGCTGCTCAGCTTAAGAAAAGTAAGTATGTGGTAAACTTGAAAGTTTCAGTAGGTCTAAATGACTCTTGTATCTGAATTCCAATTCAGCTTTGGAAGTCCAGTCCAAGTATACTTGCTGTACAGAGATCAGCAGTGCTCAAGAAGCAACAACAGCAGAAGGCAGCCTCATCAGACAGTGGTTCAGAAGAGGTGAATAACATATAAATTAGTAAATAAAATGTAAAAATGCATTTCTCATTACCCTATATGTTAGAATAAAATTATGTAGAGCCAAGTTCTGTTCTATTTTTAAGTCTGGTTTTAGTCTATAAAAGTAATGTTCGAATAACTGACATACTTATGAAGAACCGTGGGGGGAATATTTAGTTGCATGTTTTCAGGTGAGTTGTGTCAAAAGGATAGCAGTTTAGATTGATATCTTTAGCTAGATATTCTGTGATGTATGGACAAATTTTTCAAGTCACATTGTATTAAATTTCATTGTATTTCTTCCTTCTGAGTTCCATAAAGACAGTTAAAAATACTAAAAAATTTTCCACTATTGTTTCTATATAACAGTAGCTGCTGAAGTTTTCAAAACCACTATGGAGTAAAAAGCTAGATTTTTGCAACTTTTGTAACACTTATAAAAAAATTCTTGTCTTTTAAGAACCATACTTCAATTTTAGAGATTTTTAAAACCTAAACCATAGGCTCAACAAAAGTTGACTCTGTGCAGTATGAATATCTTTTAAGGGCACTAATGACTGTGAATTAGAATTTATTTGAAAGCAGACTTTCATATTTCCTTCATTATTAAAGAAAAAAGGCATTGTTATCGCAAATCATCATTACTCTGTGTGCCTCTTTTAGTCAGATCTAGCTGCTCATCATTAAAACTGAACACAGGAGTTAATTATATATAGTTAAAATATTAGTTTGCAGCTCTCGCTAAATAATACTCTTTTCTTGAAGACTTTTTCAGGGCAAAAATTATTTAAATTTAATCTCTATGAAATTGTTTTTAGGAAAATAATTTTAAGAGAGTTCATTGATTTATTTATTATTTTTTGTTTAGGAGTGGAGAGAGAAGAAACATATATGCTATTCTAACAATTTTCTTAGTGGTATTTAAATGTGAGAGTATAGGAAAGGTGAGACAGCTCTCAAAGGGCAAGAGGTTTTATTAGGCTTTTGATAGAACCTTTCGTCTTGATTTATTAACTTGTAGCAGTCTAAACTGACTGTATGTAGGCACAATTATTATATTTTCAAAAAGTTTTTTGTAGTGGTTTCTAGAGTTCTACTGACATGGTATGTTTTAGATGGAGAAATATAAAGTCAGTAGTAATCCTGATCTTATTCAATATCAGTGGGTACACTGAGGGGGGTGAAGAGAATAAGACATGAAGAATAGGATTTCAGTTTTAAAGTGGGAGCTGAATTATCTTTTTAATACTAAAAATACTTCATTCTTTTTCTGGTGATGAATTCTGTATATTCTTTTCTTCATCTGCAGAATTCATCAAACAGTGAAAATTCTGCAGATGACTCTTCCAGTGAAGCCAAGAAGAAAAAACATAGAGAGTAAGATGTTTTTCATAAATAATATAATTTTTTGTTATGGCGACATAATGCTTATAATTAGCCAGTCTTAATTTCTCTGCACTTGAAATACAGTCTTGCGCTTCTCAATTTCGATTAAGATTTTGAAATATTTTGAAAGAATTACTCTGAAAGCAATATATATAGATATTTTAATGGTCTTTTCCAACATAAATTATTCTATAATTCTATGATATCACTATTCATTTCTGAGCAAAAGAGACTGTATTGCCTACAGTATTATTGAAAAACATTCATCACCACTTTTTATTTTTAAAATAGTCTTATTTGTGGCATGTTATTGAGCTGAAGGTCCTCTCTGAAAATTATTGAAGGAATAGGAAATTACTTAATTAGGTTGTCTCAGATAAAATTTTAATTGGAATCCCATAGGTAGTGACAAATTTTTAAACACTTTAGAGGCAACCTTCCCCCTCCAATTATTAGGGATTTGACAGTAATAAAACATCTTGGTTAGTCAATAAATTTAAGTTGAAATTGAACTGGTTTTAAGCTATAAATGAAATAGTTTGTGAAAAAGGTTGTACCTTCTCATTGGTAGTGACCTCTTGTGTGTGGGAGGGGTGTTTTTGTTTTGTTTGTAATTTTGTGGGGTTCGTTTTGTTGTTTTTGTGTTGTTTTGTATTTTTTTTAATGAACAGTTTATTGAAATGGAATTGTTTTCTCATTCCTCTTCTCCAGTTAATTGAATCATCTCAGTATTCAGGGTTGTCAATATAATATCTTCGGGAAAGGAGGGGGGGGGCAAAAAGAGCCTGTTATGTAAAATAGTACTTCTCAAGTGAGTGTCATTCTGTCTTTTATTACTTAAGAATGTGATTAAACCTAATAACATAATCTATTATGGGAAAGATAGTTTAGAAAATAGTAACCAAATAATCCCCTATATCCAGTGCTTCAATTTTGATTTATACCTATTTTGAACAAGTATGTTTGCAGCTGTTATCTGACATGCAGAGATCATTTCTATATATAAACTTAGTACAGGATCCAAGCTGTACAGCGTGTGGTGTTCTATATGTTGTCTATATCTCCAAATAAATACAAGTTGTGTATTTGCATAGGGGTGGGGGAGTTGGTTGGTTTGGGATGGGGTTTTTTTTCTGTTTTTATTGGAGAGAGTGGTTGTTGTTTGGGTGTTTTTTAATTTACAGGTTACAGAAAAAAAACCCAAAAAAACTTTTAAGGAGACAGATAATTCTGTAGTATTTCCAAGACACACAGATGTATTGACCACAATGAAAATGTAATTTGAGGATCACTGCATATTTAATTGAAAGAAATGTCAAAGCCCTGATTCTTAGGTTTACTCATCTGAAATGGAACAAAAAGGTCTTTGAGTAATATTTTACTTTTGAAGGACATTAGTACTATTTGATCATCTTCGTCAAAGTCCCTCCTAAGACTGGTAATAGATAGTAGTATAAAGATTTAGCAACCTTTCAAAAATGCATGCCAGACTTTTCTTCCACCCCCACCCAAGCAATTAAGATTAAATTTCTCTGTACAGAGTCTGATGTAAGATACTGTTAATCAATGGGTACATCTTTCCTCTTGCAAAGTAGAATATCTCAGCTAAGCAAGAGAAGAGAGATATGGCCACTGGGAGTCACAAGTGGCTTACTCATAATATCTTGCATGAGTGTTAAGCACTGAATTGGAAGCTCAGTTGGGGCTTTTAGGAGCCAGTGCCTCTGATTGCCATGGTTGAAGTCTTTCTGTGTGTTTCTCAGTCTGATTCTGTATTATTTTTTGTTCCTGTGTTTAAGTTGCTAATTATTCACATGAGGCACAGGGGATATAGCTATTAGAGAATTTTGGAAAAAAATATAATGGTATGGTTTTTATGACGAGCATAGGTAAGTTCCAGTAAATATGTATCTTTCCAACTAAGTTATTAAGGATGTTGGGTTTATTAATGTCAAAATAACTCAATTATTAAAGCTGTATTTTATACAGAAATCCATATTTTTGGTCTGATTTGTTCTTTCCATCTGTCTCTTGATAACAGAATTCAATTCCCTTTGAACCTACTTGGTATTTTTACCTGTTATCCATCCATGATAATTTTCTGTCATTCCAGCTGAAATGACTATTAAAACATTTTTATTTCTGTGAAGAATGTTGAAATTAAAGCAGCAAGCCTGTGGTGAATGCTTGATTTAAAAACAAAACAACCCCCTCAAAAAACTAATACAAGTTACTATTTTGTTTCTCAATATGTACAGTGAAGACTGGCAAATGTCTGGGTCAGGGTCAGTATCAGGAACTAGTTCTGATTCTGAATCAGAGGAAGATAGAGAGAAAAGCAGTTGTGAAGATAGTGAATCTGACTATGAGCCAGAAAACAAAGTCAAAAGCCGGAAACCTCCAAGCAGGTAAGAAGGTCTTGCATTTTAGGTACTCTGGTACTATTTCTATTTTGTAATCAAGTACTGTACTACTATACAGGCAAATGAAAACGTTAATGTTTATTACAGAACTTGAAGATATTTTTTAGTCTACAAAAGATGTTATCATACCAGTGGTTTGTGTTGAATACCTCTTTTCTGTCTGCTCCAATTGAAATTGGTGTAACTGAGCAGTCATGAAAAATATGTATTCAGAAACATATACAGAAGGCTTATAATTGTCCATGTTGAAACTCCACTATTGTGTTGTATCTTATTGCCTTCAAGAATTGAGCCAAAAAGTGGCAAAAAGATTGCAGGACAGAAAAAGAGGCAGCTTGATTCATCAGATGATGATGACTATGACAAGAGAGGATCTCGTCGCCAGGCAACAGTCAATGTTAGTTACAAAGAGGCTGAAGAAACCAAGACAGATTCTGATGACTTGTTGGAAGTTTGTGGAGAAGATGTCCCACAGCCTGAAGAAGATGAATTTGAAACTATAGAGAAGTTTATGGATAGTCGAATTGGCCGAAAAGGAGGTAATTTTGTTATCAGTGTCCTTAAGATGCTGCACTGCATTGTGGTGCGATGTCAACAGCAATTATTCTCAGCTGTAGGTAACCTGTGATGTTTGTAAAGAAGTTTTAAAATACCAGAACGTAATCTTATTTTGTTTTTCATACTCATAGGATGTTTCTTTTGTAAGCCTTATAAAATAAAACATAGAGCAACTTAAATAAGTAGAGAAGTGGTCATAGGACCAAGCCTGACAGAGCTCAAGAAGTGTTTGGACAATACTCTCAGGCACGTGGTGTGACTCTTGGGGATGGGCCAGGAGTTGGACTCGATGATCCTTGTGGGTCCCTTCCAGCTCACCATATTCTGTGATTCTGTGAAAGAGAAAAAATGAAGTGGAATATCACTCAAATGCATAGCATACTGTTACATAACTATTTGTACCGTTTACTGATATTTGATAGGTATAAACTCTATACAGGAGGGTGAAGAGAAAATGGAATGAATACGAGAGGTAACCAATAGCCTGAATGATGAAGGATGATATTAGGAAGGCTGAACCATTGAGTCCCAATACATAGTCCCAATACAGTGCAATGGATGGTGGAATATAAAATTTCAGTGGTGTGCTTGCATGTGTGTTTCTAGAACTAATTTTATGGATGATGGTAGGGGTTTCATATTTCTAGCAGCTGATGAGATGCAGTGTCCTGCTTGTGTGTTGCTTCTTTTTTTCCCAGTGTATTCTTACTCTAGCCCCGTACTCTAATGCATCATGTCACCACAGTATTAAAAGCCTTTTGGACTAGGCTTCTTATATTTTACATGCCTTTTACTATTGCAATGCTCTGTTTCTATATCTGTCCCCTGCATCTGTTTAGGTCCACTTCCTTATTTGGCTCTCCTCACAGAAATGAGCCTGTTTCTTGCTGCTAGCATGCTTCAGCTGTAATACTGACTTTATTTAATTAAAAATTACCCCACATAAGGTTCTGAAGATGGGGAAGAGTAGTAAAACGAGTTTAAGGAGAAATAGTTCAAGAGCAGCCCATCCCAAAGATCAGGAAGTCAGGCAAAATTGCCAGTAGGCCTGCATAGATAAGCAAGGAGCTCTCGACAAAACTCAGAACCAAAGAGGAGGTATAGAAAAGGTGGAATACAGAGACACTATGGAAGCATGCAGAGACACAGTTAGGAAAGCCAAAGTCCGCTTGGAATTGAATCTGGAAAGGGTTGTCAAAGACAGCAACAAAGGCCTCTATAGGTGACAAAAAGAAGACTATAGAAAATATGGGCATACTACTGAATGACAGGATTACACAGGACATGGAAAAGGCTGAGGTACCGAATGCTTTATTCATCTCAGTCGTTACTATCAAGACCAGTCTTCAGGAATCCCTGGTCCCAAATATCGGGAAATCTGGAGCAAGGAATATGTGCCTTTGGTGGAAGATGATCAGGCCAGAGAATACTTAGGCAAACTGGACATACATAAGTCCATGGGCCCTGATGGAATGCACCCATGAGTAGTGAGGGAGCTGGCAGATGTCACTGCAAGGCCACTCTCAATAATTTTTGATCATGGCAACTGGGAGAAGTGCCTGAGGACTAGAGGAAAGCAAATGTCATAGAATCATAGAACGGTTTAGATTGGAAAAGACCTTCAAAGTTCATCTACTCCAACCCCCCTGCAATGTGCAGGGACATCTTCAACTAGATAAGGTTGCTCAGAGCCCTGTTCAACCTGACCTTGTTTCCAGGGATGGGGTATCCACCACCTCTTTGGGCAACCCATGCCAGTGTTTCACCACCCTTGTCATAAAATAATTCTTCCTTATATCTAGTCGAAACTTCCCTTCTTTTATTTTAAAAAAATTACCCCTTGTCCTATGGCAACAAGCCCTATGCAACTAAACCCCACACAGCTGCTCACTCACTTTCCCCTGTGGGATGGGGGAGAGTATCAGAAAAATAAAAAATGTGAGAAAATTCATGGGTTGAGATAAAGGCAGTTTAATAAGGAAAGCAAAAACTGCACACATAAGCAAAGCAAAACAAGCAATTCATTCACTGCTTTCCATTGGCAGGCAGGTGTTCAACCATAGCCAGGAAAGCAGGGGCCCATCATACATAATGGTTACTTGGGAAGACAAACCACCTCTCCCAACTTCTTGTGCACCCACAGCCTACTCCCTGGTGGTGTGGTGTGAGAAACAGCAAAGGCTTTGACTCTGTAAGCCCTGCTCAGCAATAACTAAAACATCTCTGATATATCAACACTGTTTCTATCACAAATTCAAAACATAGCCCCATACTGGCTACTATAAAAAAAATTAATTCTATCCCAGCCAAAGCAGAATGGCCTAATAAAAAGTTTGTCCCTGTCTTTTTTAGGAGTCCCCTTTAAATATTGAAAGACCACAATAAGGTGGAGTCTAATCCATGCTGAACAACTCCAACTCTCTCAGCCTGTCATCATAGGAGAGGTGCTCCAGCACTGATCATTTTCATGACCCTTTTCTGGGCATGCTCCAACAGGTCCATGTTTTTCTCGTTTTGAGGACCCCAGAACTGAATGCAGTACTCCAGGTGGGGTATCACCAGCAGGGAGTAGAGGGGAAGAATCACTTCCCTCGACCTGTTGGCCACACTTCTTTTGATGAAGCCCAGGATATGGTTGGCTTTTTGGGTTCTGATGGCACATTGCTGGCTCATGTCCAGCCTTTTATCTACCAGTATTCCCAAGTCCTTCTCCACAAGGCTGCTCTCAATCCCTTCATCCCCCCAGCCTGTATTGATACCAGGGATTGCCTCAACCCAGGTGCCAGACCTTGCAGTTGGCCTTGTTGAACCTCGTGAGGTTCCCATGGGCCCACTTCTTGAGCTTGTCCAGGTCCCTCTGGATGGCATCCCATCCTTCAGGTGTGTCAACAGCATCACTCAGCTTGGTGTTGTCTGGCAAACTTGCTGAGGGTGCACTCAATCACTTAATCTATGTCATTGATGAAGATATTAAATAACATTGGTCTCAATATGGACCCGAGGGACACCACTCGTCAATGATATCCATCCAGACATGGAGCAAATTCCTTATCCATGAAATAGTCCACCAATTTAGAGAGAAGGATGTTGCAGGGGACTGTGTCAAAGGCTGTACAGAAGTCCAGATAAATTACATCTGTAGCCCTTCCCTTGTCCCCTGATGGAGTCACTCCATCATAGAAGGCCACTAGATTTGTCAGGCAGGACTTGCTTTTTGTGAAGCCATGCTGGCTGTCCCAAATCACGTCCCTGTCCTCCATGTGCCTTAGCACAGCTTCTAGGAGGATTTGTTCCATGGTCTTCCGGAGCAGAGGTGAGGCTGACAGGTTGGTAGTTCCCAGGGTCCTCCTTTCTACCCTTTTTAAAGATGGGTGCAATGTTTTCCTTTTTCCAGTTACTTGGGACTTTACTTGACTGCCATGATTTTTTGAGTATCATGGAGAGTAGCTTGGCAACTACATCAGCCAATTCCCTCAGGACTCTGGGGTATATCTCATCAGGTCCCAAAGACTTCTTTATGTTCAGATTCCTCAGGTGGTCTCAAACCTGATCTTCCCTTACAATAGGAGAGACTTTGCCTCGTCAGTTCCTGCCTTGACTGTGGAAAAAAAGTTATTGATTACTTCATCCTTCTACTCATCTGGTGTTGCCAGTTTGCATGTTGGAGTTGTACAGAGAGGTGGTGGAGTTTCCCTCCTTGGAGATATTCAGAAGCTATCTGGACATGGTCTTGGGCAACTGGTTCTAGGTGACCTTGTTCAAGCATAGAGGTTGGACCAATGACCTGCAGAAGTCCCATCCGACCTCAACCATTCTTTGATTCTGTAAATTTTATTTATGGCATCCATAGTAATAATTGAATAGTAGGCTATTGAAGTCTCAAGGCTGATTAAGCACAATTCCCAATATCTGTTATATCCTCAGAGATGAGAAGGACATAGCGAAGATGACAGCAAGCATTGTTAGTGGAGCATTCTCTCAGAATCATTACAAAGACTAGGAATATTAAGAAAACTCTCATGAAAAGAGATACTATAGGTTAGATGCAGTGTTTTTTGGTTGATTTATTTGAATCTTGTTGGTATACTTGTGCATGTGTTAATATAGCTACATCATAACTCTTCAAATAAGAAGACTGACATAAGCATTGTAGATATAATTAATCAAGTTGCATCTTCATATAAGAGCATCACAAATTGCTTTCTGCAGTGTGTTTTTTTACTGGTTAATTTATGGCAGTGCATCGAGCCTTATGGTGTGGTTTCTTTATTAGCCACTGGTGCTGCAACCACCATCTATGCAGTTGAGGCAGATGGTGACCCAAATACTGGGTTTGAAAAGTCAAAGGAGTCAGGCGAAATACAGTATCTTATTAAATGGAAAGGCTGGTCACACATCCATAATACATGGGAAACTGAGGAAACACTGAAGCAACAAAATGTTAAAGGAATGAAGAAACTGGACAACTACAAGAAAAAGGATCAAGAAACAAAACGGTGGTGAGTATTTTTATAACGATTTCCATATTGCATATTTTTGTAACAATATAGATTTTTTAAGTGTCTGTACAACAGGAAGACAAAGGCTCTAAAGTTGAAGCTTTCCTAACACCTTATGTTCCTGTAAGATTCTGAGCACACCAACTTTACTTGAGCAAGTGACAATATTCACACATCTTGTAAAATCAGGGCTTTAAGGAAGCAGCTTCTGTACCTAGATTTTAATGTCTCTTATAATCAAGTTTTAACAAGATGAGTGGTGGGTTTTCTGGTTTTGTTTTAAATATTAACTTTTACTAATTTTGTCATTGATTGTATTTCGATCAGAGTTCTTTGGGAATTGCTGCAGAGATTTAAAAAATCAGAAATGGCTTAAGCACTCAAAACATTACAGCATTTAGTTTTCTTTGCTCAAACTTCTGTCAAAGCCTCAGAACCAAGAAATGAAAAAATTACTTACATTTTAGTGCTATGTTATGGTATTCCAGTTTATTAGTATGTTTAATATAATCTATGAACAGTGGTGGAATTTTTAGTGACTTATAAGATAGATTCTTATAGTGAGCTATCCGTGCTGTTCTGTGAAAATGCTGTGTGAAGTACACTAACTGTATTGAGAACAGATATTGTAAATTATCTGCATGACTAGTATAAGATGTAGCTAATAGTAATTTCGCTTTATAAGCTTCCTCAGTCATCAATGATAACGTACCTAGGCCAGATGCAGCACTTATAGCAGGAATTCCGGAGTTGTAGCTTCTCCAAAGAAACTCTCTAAGCAGCATTCCTATGGTGCTTACATTCAGAGATTTAAAATTGCCAGATTTTCTTAGTTTTAGAACTGCACAATGTAGTAAGTGCTGCAAATGAATTCCCATTTCAGGCTGAAAAATGCTTCTCCAGAAGATGTGGAATATTATAACTGCCAGCAGGAACTTACAGATGATCTACATAAACAGTATCAAGTAGTGGAGAGGATAATTGGTATGTGACAAACTTCCAGATAGAAAACAGTGTTGAGAATATTATAAGTTTATTGCTTGCATGTTGAATTTATAGTTAAGAAATTTAGGTTATTAATATCCCTAGAAGCTTAAGGCAAAACCAAATCAGTGATGAAATGTTATCATACTGTCTTTGATGTGAAACTAGTTCATGTTGTCTTATCACCTAAAATGAGTGCTTTCTTGAAATACAGAAAGAAAATACTGATCTGGTATCTCTGATGTATTTCTGCAGCTCATTCAAATCAGAAATCAGCAGCTGGTTATCCAGATTACTATTGCAAATGGCAAGGTCTGCCTTACTCAGAATGTAGCTGGGAAGACGGTGCTCTCATTGCCAAAAAATTTCAGACGTGTATTGATGAGTATTTTAGCAGAAACCAATCCAAGACTACTCCATTTAAGGACTGCAAGGTGAGTATGTAATTTCAATAGATTTATACAGTTGCAATATTTTTTTTAAAACCTGATCTATTTTATGTATCCAAAAAATGCATATTATAAAATATCTTTGAATGCTGTCTAGAACGGTAATAGTGATAGCTATATTTATATATGTAGGAAGTATTGCTATTAAGAATAGACTTTGGTGTCCCTGCCCATGGCAGGGGGGTTGGAACTAAATATTCTTTAAGGTCCCTTCCAACCCAACCCATTCTATGATTCTATATTTGCTTCCACTTATTTTATTGCCATCCAAAGATAGAATTGTTTATTACTTTAATTTGTTTTAAAAGTAACCTTTGTGAATGAGTTCTTGTCACTTCCGTTGTGGAATTTAGATCAGCAAACTAATTTTAGCTTGCAAATGGGTAAATATTATTATATGGCCTAGATGTTTGTCATTAATAAAGACTATGCTTGGTGACCAAACAGAATCCTACTGCTACTTTGTTTCTATAAGAAGATATTTTGGTAACTTCACTTAGTAGTAGGTAGGACTGATGCTCAATTTGCTTTTGACAGATTCTAAAACAGAGGCCGAGGTTTGTTGCACTCAAGAAGCAACCATCTTATATTGGAGGACATGAAGGTTTAGAGTTAAGAGATTATCAGTTAAATGGACTGAACTGGCTTGCCCACTCATGGTGCAAGTAAGTAGTCTTCAATTAGTCTTGCTGGTTTTAACTTGAAAGCATTTATAAATTTTGTTTGTTTGTTTGTTTCTTTGTTTGTTTGTTTTAGAGGGAATAGTTGTATTCTTGCAGATGAAATGGGTCTGGGTAAAACAATACAAACTATTTCTTTTCTGAACTACCTGTTTCACGAACATCAACTGTATGGGCCTTTCTTGCTAGTCGTGCCACTTTCTACCTTGACATCTTGGCAAAGAGAGATTCAAACTTGGGCTCCTCAGATGAATGCTGTGGTTTACTTAGGCGATATAACTAGCAGAAATATGGTGAGTATCTCTTTGTATCATTGGAAATATTAGTGGTAAATAAGAGTCACTTCATGTTCTTGTCTTATGCTCATCTGCAATATTTTGATTCAGAATGAGCAAATAATTATTTGAAACATTGCATGTGGTTAAAATGCAAATTAAAATACATTTTCATCTGATATGAATGAATGTGAAAAATTTCATTCTTGGTTAATAATAACCTTGCATTTGAAAATAAATTGTCTTTTGTCATGGGATTATTTAGGTGCATAAAATATATATTTAAGCCAAACAGACATAATCTTAATTTGTTTCCTGAAAGGAAGAATATAAGGAACCCTATCCATTAACGTTTAAAAACAAACAAAAAAACCCAAACAAAAAACCCAAAACACACAAAGAAATCAGCAAAGAACCCCAACTGAACAAAAGCTAACAAACACCCCCCCACACCACTGTTTAATAACTTTACGGAAAAGAGCTTAATATGTTATGTTTCTTGTTCATGATCAGATTCTTGTATGTCACTTAATGTCTATATTGCTATAGTATCTGAAGTCATCCTGATCAATAAGACCATTTTTCTATAGCTCATAGTTTGCTTGATTCTTCTTGTAGATAAGAACTCATGAATGGATGCATCCACAGACCAAGCGATTAAAATTTAATATACTTCTAACAACTTATGAAATTTTGCTGAAGGATAAGGTAATGGCACTACTTCAGGGAGATACAAATCATTTGTACAATGTAAAATTCCCTTAGAGTTTGCACATACTTGGGTTCTGGCCTGTTAAATGGATGGGGGAGTATGACAGCTTTACTCTTGGAACTATGAAGGCTGTTTTCTTTAAACACTTTTAGATTTTATGTATGTGTGGTTAGACTTTCTGCCCCCTCCCTTAACCCACATATCAAGTGGCTAAAACTTATTTTTCTTCAGTTTGCTTGTGCTTCACATTGTTACCAAAAATCCATAAAAATTAAACTCCTTAACACCAATGTAGCATGAAGAAGCAGAAATTCTTTATTTGGCTGAATGTATGAAGGAATATCTCCTCTGAAATACATGCTAAGTATAGGAAACTTCCTGTTTATATGCTATATTTTACATACATATTTCATAGGTTTTCCCAGAAGAAACATACATATTATAATAATTTCCCCGAAGTCATTAACATATCTTCCCTCCCTTTTATGCATGTGTTCTGTTCTGGGGCTCTCTGTCATACCTGACCACCTGGTGAACTAGTAAAAGTTGGCACAACTGGGTTGGTTGCTTTCCAGTTCTTCTTCCTACAGAATAAGCAGTGTGGTTCCATAGGCCAGTGTTTTTTGAAGAATAAGCATTGTATTAATCCACCAGCTGCAAACAATTCTTCATCTGGCAACAACATTGCTGTAGTAATTTCTTTGCATCTCAAAATCTCTCCTGTTAGACAGTCATCCAGGAACTGAAAAAACAAACCAGTCCATAGCTCCAAACACTTGTGATTCAAAACTCTGAAATCTCATGTTTTTTCTTTGTATTTGTGTGTGCAGTATTACATATATTTATATTACTACTCTCTTAATGATGGTAGCATATAAAGTTATTGTTAATCCTAACAGCATATGATAACTATAATAAAAAAGTTCTGCTTGCTGACTTTCTATTTCATTTGTTTGTACATGCTGAAAAGAAGAGAGTCAATAGTGGATTTTTGTTGGGGGTTTTTTGTCAATTGAAAATGTATAGATCAGCTTTTTGTCTTCTTCCTCCCCCTAAGTATAAACTTGGTTTATACTTTCTTTTTAATCTTGGGATACCTGCATAGCCTTTTGCTGAATCTAGCAAACATAAACCCCCTAATTAATACTAAAAACATATAGGTGTCCTTTTTTATTAAAATAAAAGGAGTGATGGTATATATATAACCTCATGTAAAAATGTCAGACATTGCATAATATATTAACTTGTATAATGTCTTCCCCTCCCCCCAATTTCTTGAAGTCATTCCTTGGTGGTCTGAATTGGGTATTTATAGGAGTTGATGAAGCTCATCGTTTAAAAAATGATGATTCCCTTCTGTACAAGACTTTAATAGACTTTAAGTCTAATCATCGTCTTCTTATTACTGGAACCCCTCTGCAAAACTCCCTTAAAGAGCTTTGGTCTTTGCTGCACTTCATCATGCCAGAAAAGTAAGGAATGTGATGGGTTTTTTTTTGTTTGTTTGTTTGTTGGAATTTTTTTTGTGGTCAAGTTTCTTATGGTCAAGTATTGTAGTGATTGGAGAACAATAAAGAATTGCATTGTGAAATAGTTTTAATATTTTTTATAAAATAGATGCACATATTTTTCATGCTGCTCTGGATAAATTGCTTTGGTAGCAACTGTCACTTTTTCTGTTTTGGCAGTTCAAAAAAAGGATGGATTGATGTATGGGTCAGAACCTTGAAAACATGCTTCATCTTAATTTAAAAGGAAAATCATATGGATTTGCTGTAGGGAAATAGAATGGGGCTGAGGATGTCATCTTTCCTGTGTTAGTACCATGAATGAAAACCACAATGCCCAATATCCAGTGATTCATTCAGGCACATGGTGTGATTCTTGGGGTAGTCCTGTGCAAGGCCAGGAGTTGGACTTTGATGATCTTTGTGGGTCTCTTCCAACTCAGGACATTCCATGATTCTATGATTCAGGCAATTTGTCCTTAAAATTTGCATAGAATAGGTTTACTATGTTGACATTATTCTATACTGACCTCTGTTTATATTTGGAATAAATAAGAGCCCATCTTCCTTTCAAATATTGTGTAAATACAAAGCATTGTAGCTCAAATTAATTTTGATGCTATGCATTGCATTGACTTCTTCAGAACGTTACAAACAAAGCCACTAAGTTTGTTGTCTGGCACCTATTCTTCATTTGATCACAAATGCATTCTCCTAGTCCATTAGCACATACCAGAGGATAATCACATTTCAGCTAGTCCATACAAACTGCAAAAGGTATGTGGTCTATTCTCTTGCACTTCCTCCAGCTATAAAACTACTTTTTCATACTGCTCTTGAGAAATATAATTGAATTTCTATATCTAACCTGTGTTTCCATGCAGAAAAATAAGATGTTGTGTTTTCACTGAAGAAATTAAAATTCAGGAGTTTATTTTGAATTTTTATTCTGCAAAAGTTTGTTAATTTCCATTCTCCTATTTGCAGACCAAATATTTGGAATTTCTTGTGAGATGCAAATTCAGAAATGTATTTAATAAAACAGAGGGGAGTAGTGAAGAAGTCCATTTGTGTTTGTGCACATGGTATATTTATGGTCTTTGTGTGTCTGTGTTCATGGTATGTCATTATTTTACCTTTATTCTTTCTATGTTGAAGATTTTCTTCCTGGGAAGATTTTGAAGAGGAGCATGGCAAAGGGAGAGAGTTCGGTTATGCAAGTCTTCACAAAGAACTTGAACCATTTTTACTCAGAAGAGTTAAAAAAGATGTAGAAAAGTCTTTACCTGCTAAGGTTGAACAAATTTTGAGGATGGAAATGAGTGCATTGCAGAAGCAATATTACAAGTAAGTAATGACACTTTTTAATTCCTGCTATTTTAATGATATCTCTATAAAAATTACTGAAGTGTAAGTTTTCATAATGAAACTTTAACTGATATTTTGAGAGCTTACATCCTTCATATTTCCACAAATAGTTAGAAATTACTTCCATTGTGCACATTCTGTATCATAGGTGGATTTTAACCAGGAATTATAAAGCCCTGAGTAAAGGTTCAAAAGGTAGTACCTCGGGCTTTTTGAACATTATGATGGAACTCAAGAAGTGCTGTAACCATTGCTACCTCATTAAACCACCAGACGATAATGAATTCTATAATAAACAGGAAGCCTTACAGGTAATACCTTTTTAAAAACAAGTTAAGTGATTTTACATCTCTAATATGCATGCAATAATTTTATACTGTTCTGTCAATTTATTTCTTCTTGTTAAATTATCTTAAGAAAGACTGAGTTCTCTATCAAATGTGCATCCTGGGTTTTACAGGTAAGTGAATTGTTTACCTTTCTGTTTGTTTCTTAAGTGGAACTGAATAATAGAGACATCAATACTTAATAAAATATCCTTGGCTTGAATTATGACTTAAAAAAAAAGGAAATAGTTTGAAATAGTCTGCATTTTCAGACTAAATAAACTGAAGACCTATTTTAAAGCCAGAATAAAATAAAGCGGTTGAATAAACAGATAAATTGAATATAAATGCAAATGTATGTGACTGGCAGTGGTACACCAACAATCCATGTGATAGCAGAAAGTAATCTGCCGAATTTCTTTAGGCTTAGTCTAGTTGTTTTTTTGTTATAAATGAAAGCAATTATAGCATCCCTACCAAAGATGATCTGTGATTGTGTTGTGGGTTTACGGTTTGGGTGTTTTGTAAAGGTTAACTGATCTTTGTACTAAAGCTGTTGAGAACCACAGTGACAAATAAAAGGACTGTTATAATTGATGCCATTTATAACACCATAAATGTTTCAAAAGATCAAGGGGTTTTTTTCTGCAAACTTTGAAGTTTATAATGTAGAAACTTTCCCAAAACTACTTGATTGAAATCACAGGTTGTCACTGCACAAGCTATTCTATATTATAAAATGCTCATCAAAGCTAAAGGATGTTTGCAACTTGGCATACTCTAACTACTTAAATTTATAATTAATCTCATCAGAACCATTCAGCCATTATTGCTAATAATTACATACTTGTAGCAATTATTTCCTTGGCTCATCTGAATAAGGTTTGTTAGTTCTAATTATGAATGATACATCCTTCTCATTTCTGGCATAAAGAATAAAAGCACCTAACTCCCAATTTTTTATTCCCCAAAATTCTATCCTGAGCCTCTTCAGCTAGAGGCCTAATGATTTCAACATAAAATTCAGCATGCCACCTGAGTTTCTGTTCTAATTGTTTTGACTGGAGCTGAGAAGGTTAAACATTGTAACCCAGCTGAAGCATGTTGACTTCTATTAACAGAATTCCTCTCACTTTTATCTTGCCAGAAAAACTTGACTGATTAGGCATTGTTTAAAAATACTTAGAGGATCAAGTAGCAATGCTTAGGTCTGTTCAAAAGACAGAAAGCGAGGAGCAAGTAGTGCTAAGGTAATCAGGTAATCTCACTGTTGTTTATTTGGTGGAAGAGAATTTGAGTCTACACTGTAACTGCTCTAACTCATAGCACAGTATATTTGCTTAACCTTTTAATGAAATGTTAAGATGCTGTTTTATGAGCCAGAGCTGAGAAATGCATTTATTTGAAAAACATGCTAGTTGGTACCCCTGTTGATTTCAGTTAGAGCACTTAAAGCTTCTATAATGAGATTTTACAAGATCAGGATTGACTAAATGCTTATACAACTTTCATGTTCAGTTAATGAATGTCTAACCATCTGCAGTGTATGTTAGTGTTGAGGTGAACTTACTTTGCAATACATACTTTCTTGTCTTGTAGCATTTAATACGTAGCAGTGGAAAACTAATCCTTCTTGACAAGCTACTAATTCGTCTACGAGAACGTGGCAACAGAGTACTGATTTTCTCTCAGATGGTGAGGATGCTAGACATCCTAGCAGAGTATTTGAAGTATCGTCAGTTTCCCTTTCAGGTAAGAATTTTGCTGATAGTAGTCAAGAAACCTTGATTTTTACCATTTTATCTTTAAAAAAGTGTCCTTTTTGTAGAAACATTTATGAAAGTTTAATTTTTCTGTACAGTAAAAGACTAGCAATTACTATATGCCTAATAGTATTTTGAAATTAAACTGATTAATTGGAAGTGTTACATTATTTTTATTCCTCCCCTCTTCCCCCCAGTTGGTTTGGCAATTGAGAATTCAAGTTTCTCCAGATAGACTAGTAGGAGTTCCTTTTTAACTGTATCATTCAATCTCTTTAGAGACTTGATGGATCAATAAAAGGAGAGTTGAGGAAACAAGCCTTGGATCATTTTAATGCAGAAGGCTCAGAGGTATGGTATAAGTGGGTGGTTGTTTTCTTAATCTACTCAGCTTTATTTTTCTTTCTTCTAGGAAATATAACAAATGTTGCACAGAAACTGAAGATAGAATAAAGTGAGGGATGTATTAGGTTGAAATTTCATTGCTGTTGCAGAGACAATAAGGTTTACAACCCATGCAACAACAACAAAAAAAATCCCTAAAACCAGCCAACCAAAAAAAACTTTAAAAAGCTAAGAGGAGGTTCAATAGGAAACACAGAATTTATTAAAATGGTGTTTATAACTAACATAACTACATATTTATATTTTTAGATTTTTGTCAGTGCTCTTTAACAAAATAATTTAAGTGCTGTTTAGAAACTGAAGAATTTAACTGGCTGTGTAGGACTTAGCCCTTCAGTTTTTATCAGAGCACTGCACTTTAACACAAGTTTTTTTACATCAAATACCTACTTAAGCAATGGCAGAATTAAGTTGTGTATATCCTTGCATAAAGAAAAATGTCTTGAATAGCTTTAAATCTGGCTTCTGTTATCTTCATTTTTTTGCCTCTTATTTTCTTGCCGTGGAAGAAACTAAAGAACTCATTTCTAACCATTGTGTACCACTTAAAATTCCTGGTTTATTTAGGTTCCCTATTATGGAAGCCATTCCATACCTTTGATAATCTTAGGTCTTTTGCCCTATACTGACAGGGCTTTTCCATAATAGAAGCATAACATTTGTCAGTTGCTGCTGAACTTATGTTTCTGCTATGGTTGAGGAGGAAGGACTTCATTTCATAACATAAACTTTAGATATTTTTTTAAATACAGAAGTTAGTTCTGTTTTGAATTTCTAGTACAGACATATTTGCCTTTTTCTGGAATCCTTGTAGTTGTACTGTACAGTTTTTAAGATGAAGGGGGGCCCAAATTTCACATGGTATTCAAGAATGAAGACAAACTATGGAGTTGTGCAGCAATAACATTGTTACCTGTTTTAGTCTTTATTTCTTTCCTAATAATAAATTTCATGTTTCTTTTTTTTTGTTTTTGTTTTTTTTGTTTTTTTTTGTTTTTTTTTTTTTTTGCTAATACTAAGCTAAAGTATTCATAGAAATATTTACAACTCCAAGGACTCATTCCTTAGCAGTAATGGCCTCTATTCTTTGACTGTACTTAAAACTCAAATTTATTTCCTATTAATCTTTAGTTTCATATGGTTTTATTGTAGTTGACCCTGAATAACTCCATATCATCTGCAACCTTTGTCACCTCATTACTCATCTTATTTTCATATTCTTTACAAATATGTCAAAGAGCATTGACCCCAGCAGAGCACTTTCGTTTTCTTTACAAAAAAACAGATGGACTTGGGCACACATGAGGCTTTAACAATAAGGGGTGGTGGTGTATTTTTTTGGCAGTGTTTTACTTGGTATTTTTCTCCCCAAGTGGCTTTTGTTAATCTTCTAGAGTGCTGCTTCCTTTAAACCATGGAGAAGCCGATAACTGCAAGAGAAGTTGATATCAGTTTGCTTTATACTTATACAAGGTCTGACTGGACTGGAGTTAATTGTCTTCATAGCAGCTCATATGGTGCTATGTTGTAGATTTGTGATGAAAACAGTGCTAATAACACAACAGTGTGTTAACTGTTGCTGGACATTGTTTACATAGTATCAAGGCCGCCTCTGTTTCTCACTCTGCTCTTCCAGTGAATAGATTGGGTGATGCACAAGAGGTTGGGAGGGGACATAACCAGGCAGATGGCCTGAACTAACTATAGAGATATTCCATGCCATATAACATCATGCTCAGCAATAAAAAAAAGTAGAGGAAGAGGTTTAGGGAGATTAGCCATCTTTTGCTTGGGAATTGTCTGGGCATCAGTCCGGCCTATGGGAAGATGGCAAGAGATTACATTTGCATCACTTGTTCTGTTTTATTTTCTTTCTCTCTTTTTCCACTTCTCCTTTGCTTTTTAAACAATTTTTATCTTGACCCCCAAGTTTCCCTGCTTTCAGTCTTTTTTTCTTCTTCCCCTGTCCCACTGGGGGTGAGGGCAAGAAGTGATTGTGTGGCTGCATGGTGCTTAACTGCCTATAAAAAATACTAGCTGGTCTAAAGAAAACAGTGGACTGATACTTGTTGAAGATGAAGGTGATCACCTGAATAATAGAGATGAAGAAAAAGTGGAGGCATTCAATGTGTTTTTAGCCTCAGTCTTTAATAATACTTATAGACCTTAGGCTGCCTGGTCCCCTGAGTCAGAGGACCATGAGTGTGGAAACAGTGACTTTCCATTTGTGGACACTGAAATTGCAAGGGACCAGCTGTATCAGCTGAATGTTCATCAGTCCACGGGGCCTGATGGGATTCATCCCAGAGTACTAAATGAGCTAGAGGATGTTAAAGCAGGACCTCTCTTGATCATCTACCAAATGTCTTGGGAGTCTGGGGAGGCCCTTGCTGACTGGAAGCTAAACAATGCTGCTACAATTTACAAAAACAGCATGAGAGAAGACCCAGGGAACTACAGATGTGTTGTTAGTCTAGCCTCAGTACCTGGAAAAAATAAGAAATTTGAAGCGTAGAATAAGGATTTTACAATTAGAAATTGTAAAACGGTATGTTTTATTTCCAGCTGGGACACATGGGGGATATCTCCTCCAAACCGTGTGTACCTGGTCAAGACAAGGTCCAAGTTTAAATAAACACTGATCCCACAAACCCACACCTCCTCACCCGCCCATTCCCTGCCTTCTCTCACTTCGTATTCTAATTAGCTGTCGCCTCCTGGTGGTCATGAGTTGGAGTCTTGGGAGGAAGGCAGACTTCCTCAGGTTGATCTTCGCTTCTGGGCAGGTGCGGTGGAGGTTTGGCTATTTTTCAGGTCACTTTGCTCTTGCCAAAGATGAGGAGCTTGATTTTTCTGGATTCAAGCCATAAAGTTCTGCTTTATCGATTTTTGACAAATACCTAGGACCTGCTTTGCTGAGTTTCAACATTATACATCTTACTTAGATGACTTCTACTTAGTAACTACCTAACAACTAAGCTTAATAGCTAATCTTCTATGTGTTCTTAAAGCTGCTTCTAAAATCCTGTATTTTTATATTTATAAACATCCTCCATATCAGATTATACTTGGGTGCTATTGAAAGGCATTTAAAGAACAGTGCAATCATCAAGCACAGTCAATGTAGGTTCACAAAGGGAAAGTCCTGTTTAACTAATTTGATATGTTTCTATGATAAATGTCACTTGCCTAGTGGATGAAAGGAAGGAAGTGAATGTAGTTTTTATCAATTTTAGTAAGGCGATTGATATTGTCCCTCACAGTGTCCTTCTGGACAAGTTGTCCAACTGTGGGATGAGCAGGTTCACGATGTGCTGGGTGAAGAATTGATGGAAGGGCAGAGCTCAAATGTTTGTACTGAATGGAGCTACATCTGCCTGGTGACTATTCACTGTCGGTATTCCTCAGGGTTCAATTCTAAAGCCAGTCAGTCCTGTTCAATATTTTTATCAATGATCTGGATGCAGGAGTTGAATGCACCATTAGCAAGTTTGCTGATGATACCAAACTGAGAGGGGCTGTTGGCTCCCTTGAGGGACAATAGGCCTTGCAGAGGGATCTAGATAGGTTGGATCACCAGGCAACCATCAGTGGCATGAAATTTAACAAGTGCAAGTGCCAGATCCTGTAACTGGGACAGAGTCATGCTGGGCACAAGTACAGATTGGGAGAGGAGTGTCTGGAGAGCAGGCCTGCAGAAAGGGATCTGGGGGTGCTGGTCAGCAGCAGGCTCAGTATAAGTCAGCAGTGAGCCCTGGCAGCCAAGAGGGCAAACCCCATCCTGGGGGGCATCAAACACAGTAGAACCAGTTGGTCAAAAGAGGCGATGATCCTGCTGTATTCAGTGCTGGTGTGGCCTCACCTTGAGTACTGTGTGCAGTTGTGGGCCCCACAACTTAAGAAGGATGTGAAAGTCCTTGAATGCATCCAGAGAAGGGCAACCAGGCTGGTGAAAGGGCTGGAAGGAATGTCCTGTGAGGAGCAGCTGAGGACATTGGGTTTGACTAGTTTGGAGAAAAGGAAGGGAGATAAGGAAGCTGAGAGGTGACCTCATGGCTCTGTACAGCTTCCTGTGGAGAAGTGGAGAGGGAGGTGCTGAGCTCTTCTCCCTGGGATCCAGTGACAGGATGCATGGGAATGGTTCAAAGCTGGGGCAGGGGAGGTTCAGACTTGACAGTAGGAAGCATTTCTTTACTGAGAGGGTGGTCAGACACTGGAACAGGCTTCCTAGAGAGGTGGTCGATGCCCCAAGCCTGTCAGTGTTCAAGAGGCATTTGGACAATGCCCTTAATAACATGCTTTAACTTTTGGTCAGCCCTGAAGTGGTCAGGCAGTTGGACTGGATCATCGTTGTCAGTCTCTTCCAACTGAAATAGTCTAGTCTATTCTATTCAAATAGCAATCTACTGGCTTTAGACATGGCAAACAACTTCTTGTATTACAGGTCTAACAAATGTTTATGATATACTTAAAGAAATATATGAGTTCATAGTCTGCTCCACAGAGCATATAAAGAAGTGTCATATTGGTTTTTGAGGGATATTATCACTTCCGGATAAAATCACTTCTGTGCTGGTTTAGCACAGAAGTGATTTTTTCCAAGAGAGTTATAGCAAAAACCAATTCGTGACTGGCTTTGAAGTTGACAGCTTGATTAACCAATCAGAGAATTAGATACACCTCTGGGCTACACAGGTTAAAAATCAGAGGAATTCCAGGAAAACTCCTTTTCCTCCCAGCCCCAGAACAGGTAACAAGGGCTCCCTGCTCTGCTGCATGGCCCCCAGGGCCTGGCAGGCCAGCTGGGCCCTGCTGCTGCAGCCATCTTGGCCAGGGTGGGCTCGATGACTCCTGGGCAGAGGGAGGGGAGGAGAATATGCCCTGTCTCGGTGGAGCCCAGGCCCAAGTGGCTGCTAACATCTGCCACTATGCCACACTTGCATCTCGGCCCAGGCCGAGCCCCCCCCTCCTCCAGTGGCTGCCAGGCAGAGGAAGGGGGGGGAGGAAGCCCAGCCATGCAAGAGATCCTGCCTCCAGCCCTGGCATGGCTTGAATCTACCACCTTCGGCCATCTCCCAGGGAAGAACCACCATGCCCTCTAAAGACCTGAGAGAATGTTAACTCTTTCCTTTCACAGATGAAAGGTACAAAGCACTAACCTTTCTCTGAGTGAGAGAACAGCCAGAGTAGGAGACATGTAAAGAGACAATATGAAGATATCAGAGTCAGTTAAAGAAAAAGTGGCGTCTTAGATGAGGAGATGGAGAAGATGCCTTGGATTTTGGGCTGAAAGTCTTTTGTGAGCCATGGTAACAGACTGTAATATGCTAGAATATCCCTTTAAACTGTGGAAAATATGGATTGAGGAGATAATGAGAGTATTCAGATTGTAGATTTGAGCAAAGGTATTTGTGATGGACTAAGTAAATATTGAAATAGCTGTGAACTAATGGAGAAGTTTGAACAGAGGAAGATAGAAAGATATGGAGCCCTCTGCCCTCAGGGAAAAAGAAGACCTGTTTCTTGAGATGGAGATGATTTTAGAGATAGTGAAGAAAACATGTTGCTTTTGGAACCATTCATCTTTAAAAATGATACCTCAATGAATTTCATGGCCCATATGCAACCACAGGAAAGGCTGCATGATATAGGAAGGATTTCACAACTTCAGATTTCCCCAGGCGTATGCTTTTGTGAGAGTTACGAGCCACAAGCCAACTGTTCTTTCTTGTGGAAAGTTACCATAACAGACCAAAAAAGACTTCTCTCTCTAAATGGACTGATGAAAGACTATTTTATAAGTGGTACTGACCTAGAGTTCTGAGTTTTGTCTTTATATGTTGTCTGTGAGAAAGAAAAGAAGCTGTTGGGGGAAGAGGAAAAGTGTTTTGAAAGTTTTATTCTGATCCTTATTAATTTTTTTCTCTCTTATAGTTTTGTTAATAAACCTGTCTTTATATCTTTTAAGTTTGAGCCTGCTTTGTTTTTCTCGTAATCCTATCTCACAGCAGAAAAAGGGTAAATGATTCTGGTAGACACTCAAACCACTACACTAATTCTGAGAAACAGGAATTGGTGAATGTGAAACCACTACAAGTTAATATATATATAAAGCTATTTTTTCTTTTATAATTCCAGGACTTCTGCTTTTTGCTGTCCACCAGAGCTGGAGGATTAGGTATAAACTTAGCATCTGCTGACACTGTAGTTATATTTGATTCTGATTGGAATCCACAGAATGATCTGCAGGCGCAGGCTAGAGCTCATAGGATTGGACAGAAGAAACAGGTACATGCACTTGTCTTTTAAGTACCAAACCTGAAGGAGGAATTCATTATGTTAGCCATAAGCTGTCTGTCTGGCCCATCATAGTCCTCATGTATTCTGAGAATAGCTAATACTTGCTAAAAATATCTAAAACTGTTAATATTCATGATTTTCCTTTTAATTTTATTTTTTTTTAATTTCCCTATACAGAGAGATAGCACAGTAGCTGTAGTAAATGGATGGGTAGGAGAAGTGTTGAGGACTTGTCCCATGTGCATTGGCATTGTATCATTCTAGAAAGTAACTGCTGTACTTCAGGCACATCCATTTTGCTTTGTTTAATACTTCATAGTTCTCTTTCGATTTCTTTCTTGCAGAATACTTCAAGTAGTAATCAGACAATATATTTCCTTGTGGCCATGCTTGTTCTTAATCATAGAAGTTTAAAGAGGAGAGGTCCAAGAATTTATTTTTTTAAATGTAATTTCTATAGAGACTGTGATAACATGATTGACTGGTTTCATATATGCAATACTAGTTCCACAAGATTGAGAAGATTTGTAATCATGGCTAATATTTCTCCCTGTTGTTGCTCAAGGGTTTTTTGTTAACTTCATGTGAGTATTTTTTCATGGGTAATTTGTAAGCAGGTAAATAAAACCTTTTTTGTAATATACATAGGTTAATATTTATCGACTAGTCACAAAGGCATCAGTAGAAGAAGATATTCTTGAAAGAGCCAAGAAAAAGATGGTGTTAGATCACTTAGTAATTCAGAGAATGGACACTACGGGGAAAACTGTACTACATACAGGCTCTACTCCCTCCAGGTATATTTGCTTATTCTTTCATATTACCTTATGCTTAAGTATACCTGACTATTTGAGTAAAAATGCAAGTCATTTCACTTGGTGAATAAAAGACAAAAAATATGTGGTAAGGAGTTATGTAAGTAAAGACTGCAAAGTATATTGTCCATGTCATTTATTTTTTTTACATATTAAAACTAGTTTTTATTTAAGATAAAAGGAAATTTGACTCATGGTTATAGTAAATTGAAACAATTCACTAAGATAAAGTGTTTATCTGAAACTTTCTGTATTTCAGCTCAACACCTTTTAATAAGGAAGAGTTATCAGCAATTTTGAAGTTTGGTGCTGAGGAACTTTTTAAAGAACCTGAAGGGGAAGAAGAAGAGCCTCAGGTAAATGGAACAGTGCATCTACACTTGATGGACAGAGAAAGATATGAATTGTTTTGTTGTAAAGAGAAACTTCTGTTTCAGGAAATGGATATAGATGAAATCCTGAAGAGGGCTGAAACTCGAGAAAATGAGCCAGGTCCACTGACTGTAGGAGATGAGTTGCTTTCACAGTTCAAGGTATTGCTCTGTTCCCTCCCTCTTTCCTTAATTAATGCTATTTTTTGTTCTTTTTCACCTATTTATCTTTTCTTCATTCTTACATCATTCACACATCATGTGATGGGTGAGCAACTGGCTCATGGGTTGGGCAAAAAGGGTTATAGTGAATGAGGTGACATCAGACTGGCAACCTGTCACTAGTGGGGTTCCACAAGGCTCTGTCTCAGGCCCTGTGCTCTTCAACATCTTCATAAATGACTTGAATACAGGACTTGAAGGGATACTAAGTAAATTTGCAGATGATACAAAATTGGGAGATATTGACCACCTCAGAGGCAGAGACCTCAAGAAATTAGAGAAATGGGAAATCACCAACTATATGAACTTGAACAAGGGCAAGTGCCAGATTCTGCACTTGGAATGGAGCAACCCTGGATGTATGGACAGACTGGGTGGGGAATGAGAGGCTGAAAAGCAGCACCATGGAAAGGGACCTGGGTGTCCTGGTTGATGGCAAGTTGAATATGAGTCAGCAGTGCCCTGGCAGCCAGGAGAGCCAACCATGTCCTGGAGGGAATCAGGCCCAGCATCGCCAGCCAGGCAAGGGAGGTGATTGTCCGGCTCTGCTCTGCACTGCTGCAGCCTCACCTTGAGTATTGCATGCAGTTTTGGGTGCCATGATATAAAAAAGACATTAAGCTATTAAAGAGCATCCAAAGGAGGGCCACAAGGATGGTAAAAGGCCTTGAGGGGAAGCCTTATGAGGAGCAGCTGAGGTCACTTGGCTTGTTCAGCCTGGAGAAAAGGAGACTGAGGGGGGAACCTCATTGCAGTCTTCAACATCCTCATGAAGGGACATGGAGGGGCAGGCACTGATCTCTTCTTCCTGGTGACCAGTGACAGGACTTGAGGAAACAGCATGGAGCTAAGTCAGAGGAGGTTTAGGTTAGGTATAAGAAAAAGGTTCTTTGCCCAGGGGGTGGTTGGGCACTGGAACTGGCTCCTCAGGAAAGTGGTCACGGCACCAAGCCTGACAGAGTCAAGAAGTGTTTGGACAATGCTCTCAGGCACATGGTGTGACTCTTGGGGTGTTTTGTGCAGAGCCAGGAGTTGGACTTTGGTCCCTGTGGGTCCTTTCTAACTCAGAATATTCTGTGATTCTGTGAAATGTGTGAAACAGTAAGTTAGCTCTTTGGCATGCAATGTCTATTCACCTATACAAGTGTCGTGGTTTGACACTGGCCCAATGCTAGGCACCCACGAGAGTTGCTCACTCACCCTTCCCTGCCACAGCTGGGTAGAGGAGAGAAAAAAAATTAACAAAAGAATAATGAGTTGAGATAAGGACCAGGAGAAAACACTTCCAAGGGCAAAACAGGCTCAACTTAAGGTTGCAAAGCAAATTTATTACTAACAGAATCACAGGAGGATAATGAGAAGTAAAATAAGTCTTTAAAACACCTTTTTTCCCCCCAGCTCCTCACTCCTTCCCACCAACAGCACAGGGAGACAGGGCATGGGGCTTTTGGTCAGTTCGTCACCTGAAATTTTCTTCCGCTACTCTGGGAGAGGAGTCCTTCCCCTGTGAGACCATGGGGTCCCTCTCATGGGAGACAGTTCTCCATGAACTTCTCCAGCATGGGTCCACTTTGATGAGCAGCAGTCCTACCACACCTGCTGCAACATGAATTCCCCCCACGGGCAAACAGTCCTCCCAAAACTGCTGTGACATGGGTCTCTCTTTCCACGGGGTGCAGTCCTCCAAGGACAGGATGCTCCAGCCTGGAAGCAAGGGCCCTCTCTCTCCACTGGGTCTTCCACTGGATCACAGCTTCCTCCAGGCATCTACCTGCTCTGGTATGGGCACCATCCCCACAGGCTGTGGGAGGATCTCTGCATCCCCCCATGGATCCCCATGCGCTGCAGGGGGACAGCCTGCTTCACCATGGTCTTCACCACAGCCTACAGAGGGATCTCAGCTTCAGTGCCTGGAGTACCTCCTCCCCCTCCTTCTCTACTGACTTTGGTGTTGCCATGTTGTTTTCCCTCACATGTTCTCACCTCCTGCTCTTCTCTGACAAGGCAGAAAAACTGTGTGCCCTTTGTTTTGATTTTCTTCTTAAATATGTTATCACAGAGGCATTACCAACCTCTCTAATTGGCCCAGCTTTGGCCAGCAGCATGTCCATCTTCAGAGCCATCAGGGATTGGCTCTGCTGGGCATGGTGGAAGCTTCCAGCAGCAGCTTCTCACAGAAGCCACCTCTGTGCCCCCCCCCCTCCAAAAAAAAAAACAGGCCACACAAAAACAATACAACAGGGCAATTACTGCCAGTGCAAGCATGTAAAATACATAATATATTTTGCTAACAAAATAAGAAAGATATTTGCAAATACATTAGTCCTTGATTTAATTGTTAGCACACTGGGGAGAGCTGTTTTTAATTTAATGCTTTATGCTGTTAAGCACCTGTAGTACTTCTTAAAACAAAGATTGAAATTTGGATTTCTTAATTGATGACTTGTAGAAAATGTTTTCAGCCCCCATGGGTAAAATGGAGTACTTCTCTAACTCTACCAGGTCTTTTCAAGGGCAATCCGTCCAATTATGAAATACCACCTAAATTATTTTTACTTTAGGCCCAATAATTAACTACTTAAAGTCTGCAATGTGGACTCCATCAACCAATTACAGAAAACCACCCAAACCCAGGAAGAAGGAAGAAGAAGGTGAAGGACTCAGACAATGCCCAAAGGTCCTCCATCTTAACTCACATGTGTTGCTATATACTAAAATCTTAGATCTAAGTTTTTCACCCTGTGAGATCACACAATACTATTCAAACTACACACCCACAACCTCAGTGCTGTCACTCCATCTCAGAACCCTGTTCCAAGGCCTCAAGTCAAATGTGTTGCTTGCTTGAGGGTCAGCACATTTAGCACAGAAAGCCTGAAATTTTCAGCCTCCAGGGTTCCAACACCCATGTAAACATGAATGCCAGATACACTTAACTGGGTAATACTTGAAATATTGAGTGAATCCAATTGTGAATGGTGAGGTATTTTTGTTGGTTGTGGCGTTTTTTCTTTGGTTTTTTGGATCTTTTTGTTGTTTAAGTTTGGTGTGGTTTTGTTTGGTTTTGTTTAAGTCAGGGCAGGACTTCTTTAGATCAGTAGAGTAGTAAAAAATTTTTATGCTAATCATTAATTTGAAATATACTGTGATTTCTACAGTTTATTAATGTTTAGTTAGTTCTACATTATTATACTTCCATATTAACTCTGACATTTAGTTAGACTTGCTCTCTGTTTTCTCTGTTTTGAAGGAATTTAAACAACAATCACAGATATCCAGTATGCATTTCATAGTGGTTTTTTAGTACTCAACTTGTAAAAGAAGAAAAATATTCTTATCTTTATATTCAGCCATGTTGTATGCAGTGTGTTTCATTTTTGAAAATATTTTCATTAGAGACAGTCCTTCATGAAGCATTTTATATGTGTACATTTTGTGTATATCCAAATAAATAAAATGTGTCATTCTGAACTAAGTTTTCTTAATATATTAATAACTGGCTCTTAGAATAAGTAAAAGCATGTATTGATTTGGTGAAAATACTTATCTTCCAATATCTAAGGTGGCTAACTTTTCAAATATGGATGAAGATGACATTGAGTTGGAACCAGAACAAAATTTAAGAAACTGGGAAGAAATCATTCCAGAAGTCCAGCGGCGACGAATAGAAGAGGAAGAAAGACAAAAAGAGCTTGAAGAAATATATATGCTGCCAAGGATGAGAAACTGTGCAAAACAGGTATCTCTGGGTTTTGACTGACTAACTGATTTTGTTGTTGTTATTATTTGGGTTTTTTACTGCGGTTCTTTTGGCTTGTACTTTTGGGTTGGGTGGTTTTCATGTGTGGCACCCACACACCCTCCCCCTCATTTTTGACAGGCTAGATAACATATTAATAAAATGTTTAGTCATGAGCTTTGAACTACTTAATCTGAAATTCCAGATCAGCTTTAATGGGAGCGAAGGGAAACGCAGTAGGAAAAGATATTCTGGATCTGATAGTGACTCAGTCTCAGAAAGAAAACGACCAAAAAAACGTGGAAGACCGCGAACTATTCCTCGAGAAAATATTAAAGGATTTAGTGATGCAGAGATTAGGCGGTAAGATGGGGGGGACATGCATGTTTAAAGGGACAAAACTTCTTTTTTTCATTTTAGAGTTTGAAAATATGGAAACTAGTCTATTTTGCATTTATTTAGGTAAAATTTTTTATTCTAGGCATTTAAGGCTTTACTCTTGAGTAGTTTGGGGTGCTGACATAAGGAACTGTTATGTGCAGAATTTGAACCTATTTTGGTGAGGAATAATTTGAGTTCAAAAAATGTTCTACAAAAAGGTTCAGTGAGTTTTGTTTTTTTTTTTAATTTCTTGCCATTGTAATTGTGTTAATGCTATATGATGCATTTTAAAACTAAAAAAAAAAATAAAAATTTGATAAGTTTTTGTGGTTTAACGTCAGTAGGCAGCTAAGCACCACGCAGCTGCTTGCTCAGTCTCCTCCAGAGGGATTGGGGAGAGAATCAGAAGAGTAAAAATTAGAAAACTTATAGGTTGAGATAAAGACAGTTTAATGGGGAAAGCAAAAGCCAAATGCACAAGAAAAGCAAAACAAGAAATTCATTCACCACTTCCCACTAGCAAGCATTTATCCGTTTCCTGGAAAGCGGGGCTTTACCATGTGTAACAGTTACTTGGGAAGACAGATACCATAACACCAAACATCTCTTCTCCCTCCTACACAGTTTTTATTGCCAAGCATGATATCATATGGTCTGGAATAACCCTTTGGTTAGTTGGGATCAGCTGTCCCAGCTGTGTCCCCTCTCAACTTCTTGTGCACTCCCAGTCTACTCACTGGTGGGGTGGTGTGAGAAGCAGCAAAGGCCTTGATGATGTGAAAACACTGTTAAGCAAGAGCTGAAACATTAGCATGTTATCAACACTGCTTTGGTCACAAATCCAAAACATACTAGCAGATATGGTGCTCTGAAGAAAATGAACTTTATCTCAGCAATACCCAGTACATAAGTTGAATCTGTACAGCTGGTCCCACAATATTTGATGCAAAAAATACTTCTTTGGGAGACGTAGTAAAAATTGTTTTGCTTTACTTTGGTTTGTGAAATGCTACTTTGCCTCTGTAATTTAATTATTCATTTTTCTCTAAAATACTGTACAGCTTATAAAATATTTTTGATTATATAAATAACCTTTATTAGCCATGTTTCCTTTTCATTTTATCTAATATATAATGGTTTGCCGCTTTCATCAAGGGTGTTCTTGTGCTTGCATTTCTTTATCTTTCATGTTATGTTTTCCTAAGTCTTAAAATCGCCTTAAAATTGCAGCTAGCTTCTCTTTATTATGAGATCTAACATATCTGAATTCTCAATTTACTATAAATCCACATTTGATTTTTATGATTAGACACATCACATTGCTGAATTCTTTGTCTTGTGAAACTAAATAGTAAAGTAACTTTTGAAATAAATTGTATCTTCTGTTGTTTTATTTATATCATTAAAACAAATAGAACTCTGGTTTTAAATGTGGGTTGTCTTCATATAGAAAGCCATCCTAGTCTCTCCAGTTCTCATTTTCTTTGCCTTGTCCACATAGCCTTGTACTAAGACTACATAAACATTTTTAAAACCAGTGTAGTTAAGCATACATTTTTTTAACTGCAAAATTATTTTCTGTTATTAGGTTTATAAAGAGTTACAAGAAATTTGGTGGCCCACTTGAAAGGTAAACTAATTTGCTTATATTTGTATAGCAATTTGGTACCTTGTTTCCATTAAAATTAAACAGTACACCAAGATACCTTAGGTTGAAAAGGAAATAGTGTGCCTAATCTTTTGCCTGTACTATGACATGAATTTAAATTATTTTTTTCCTTTCATCATATATGGTATGTATGTAGACAGCCAGTTTGACAAATCTTTGCATTTTGCAAGACTGCTTGCTTTTCTTTATACTTAACCTACTATTCTGTTAATTCTGCATTAGTGACAGTTGTTCAATTATTTTGATTGATAAGTGAATAAAAACATATGCTTATAATAGTTCCTTTTCTATTTAAAAGAATGTGTTGGAATGTAACTCAAAACTGCATAGATAGGATCCTTTATATTTCCCGTTGTATAGTCCTTTATGTAAAATACCCTTTTTTATAGTTTCTGTATTTTTTTCTTCAGCTGCTTTTAACTGCATGGATTAAATTTTTATGCAGTATAACAAGTGTGGATGAATGATAACTTACAGGATCACATATCTAGTTTTAAAATCTGAAGGAGTCATTCATAATACTAAAGTTTTAGAGCTGTAAAAACATATTTGTTTTCTTCCAGGTTAGATGCTATAGCTAGAGATGCTGAGCTAGTTGATAAATCTGAGATAGACCTTAGACGTCTGGGAGAACTTGTACATAATGGATGCATTAAGGCTTTAAAGGACAATTCCTTTGGCCAAGAAAGAGCAGGTAAAGTGTGTTTGGGGGTGGGGGAGAGGAATAAAAAGTGTCAAAGAGATATTAATGATTCTTGCACTCTGATTACAACAAAACAATTGTGTTAGGGGAAAGCATTAACAAAATGTTAGCATGCTAGGTGATTTAGAAAAAAGGATTTTAGTAAGAAGACTTTTTAGTTTTGTTTTTCTTCCCCCTTTCCCTGAGTGAGTTGTCATAGCAGAATGCAATATGTTTTTGCTTTACCATGAAATTTAAAATTAATCTACTACTATTAACTGGAAGACCTTGAGGTTCTGGAGTTTAATTAAAGTATTTGGTTAAGAAAAATTATTTTCCTATAATTGAATGTCTGCTGCTATAGCATCAAGCTTTCTTTTTTCTCTATGTTTGTCTATAATATACACATAAAAGCAAAATATTTTAATAATTTGTTCCTTTATTTTAAGGAGGTAGATTTGGGAAAGTTAAAGGCCCAACATTCCGAATATCAGGAGTGCAGGTGAATGCAAAGCTAGTTATTTCTCATGAAGAAGAGTTGGCACCGTTGCACAAATCCATTCCTGCAGATCCAGAAGAAAGGAAAAGGTATTTTTTTTCTTCCTGAAGGAACTCAATGTAGAAAGTTATTCAAGACTTTTATGAATATATTTAAGCAATCCAGACTGAGTATACTGGGACACCCATGCCACTTCTTACCTCTAAGAACTGGCAGCAGAAATCTGCTCCACATCCTTTCTTTATTCTTTCTTCCCTCTCCTTAGAAGCCAGTATTTGCTTTGGCTTCTGAACTGTATTTATTGGGGACTGGGTTCGGTTACTCTTAATTATTCCAGGCTAGAAATAAGACTTGTTGAGGAACTGCTTTGTGCCACCTCTGCCTGAGAGAATGCAATATTTGTCAAAATGATGCAGATGATAATTGTTGGTAGTTGTTTAGACCTATGAACTTTTTAGTGTACTACCTTGTGTATCATAGTCCCTAGACTATCTGCTTATTCAGTTAGCAGTTACACCTGAGTAATATTTTAGGCTTATCTTCATGGTTAGCCATTTCTGACTCAGTCCATGGCCACAGACAGATGACTGGTTTTTTATATCTTAATCTTGATCACCTTTAAAACATGTTTTGGTACTGATTTGAATAAATATTTTACAGAAATTGTAAGAAAGCCTGATAGTTATGCGGATTACTTACTAAATATACCAGGATCTCAGTGATATCCCTTACTAAGTTTGAGAAGTTTGTTTGTTTATATTTCTAATTTATTTCTACTAGATATGTCATCCCATGCCACACCAAGGCAGCTCATTTTGATATAGATTGGGGTAAGGAAGATGATTCCAATCTGTTAATAGGTATCTACGAATATGGCTATGGCAGCTGGGAAATGATAAAAATGGATCCTGATCTCAGTTTGACACAGAAGGTATGTCATCTGCAAAATTTCATGAAGGAGTTTTTTTGTTTAGGTAATAATGTTAATAAGAACAGTTACTGAAAGTGTTTATTTTATGATAACTGAAATTGCCCAGAAGTTAGGTCAATTGTACTCCTTTGTATCCTTTTGGTAAATTATTAGATTTTAAGATTTTGTGTATTCAGTTGAAGTATACCTTCTTAGAGTCTGCTATGTTTCTGTATTTCTATGTATTTGTGTCACTTGAATTCTTTCTTCCATCTTTTGCTTCCCTAGTTTAAATGCTCTAGCTGTGTTAATTTTAATTAATTCCAGATTTTTGGAAGAAGGGGCAGGCAAATCAGGAAGAGTACAAGGATGTTGTTAGGCCATTTAGAGAGAAAATTAGAAAGGCGAAAGCTCAGCTAGAATTCTACCTGGCCACTGCTGTGAAAGATAATAAAAAATGTTTTTACAAATACATTAACAACAAAAGAAGGGCCAGGAAGAATCTCCATTTCTTACTGGATGCAGGGGGGAACATTGTCACCAAGGATGAGGAAAAGGCAGAGGTAGTTAATGTCTTCTTTGCCTCAGTCTTACAGTAAGACCAGTTATCTATCCTCAGAACAACTGACCCCCTGAGCTGATAGACAAGGATGAGGAGCAGAATAGCGCCCCTGTAATCCAGGAGGAATTAGGTAGTGAGCTGCTCTGCCACTTAGACACTCACAAGTCTATGGGGCCAGATGGGATTCATCCAAGGGTACTGAAGGAGCTGGCAGAAGAGCTCACTAAGATGCTCTTCATCATTTGTCACCAGTTCTGGCTAACTGGGGAGGTCCCAGATGACTGGAGGTTGACCAATGTGATGCCCATCTAGAGGAAAGTCTGGAAGGAGCATCTGGGGAAGTACAGGCCTGTCTGCCTGACCTCAGTATCCAGCAAGCTTATGCAGCAGATCATCCTGAGTGTGATCACATGGCACATACTGGACAACCAAGGAATCAGGCCTAGCCACCATGGGTTTAGGAAATGTAGGTCCTGCCTAACCTGCCTGATGGCCTTTTATGACAAGGCAACCCATCTAGTAGATGGAGAAAATGCTATGGATGTTTCTGCTTGGACTTAAGCAAAGCCTTTGATACTGTCTCCCACAGCTTGGATAGGTGCACTCTTTGATGGGTTAAGAACTGGCTGGATGGCCATGCCCAGGGATCAGTATTGGGCCCAGTCCTGTTTAATATCTTTATTGATGATCTGGATGAGGGGATTGAGGGCACCCTCAGTAAGTTTGCAGATGACACTAAGTTGGGTAGAAATGTTGATCGGCTGGAGGGTAGGAAGTTTCTGCAGAGGGATTTGAACAGGCTGGATTGATGGGCCAAGACCAATGGTATTCAGTTCAACAAGGCCAAGTGCTGGGTCCTGCACTTTGATCACAACAACCCCCTGCAGTGCTACAGGCTTGGGGAAGAGTGGCTGGAAAGTTGTTTGGCAGAAAAGACCCTGGGACTGCTGGTTGGCGGCCAGCTGAAGTCAGCCAGCATGTGCCCAGGTGGCCAAGAAGGCCAATGGCATCCTGGCTTGTGTCAGAAATAGTGTAGGAAGCAGAACCAGGGCAGTGATTGCCCCCCTATACTCGGCACTGGTGAGGCCACACCTGGAATCCTGTGTTCAGTTTTGGGTCTCTCACTTCAAGACAGACATTGAAGTGCTGGAGCGAGTACAGAGAAGGGCAATGGAGCTGCTGAAGGGTCTAGAAAGTAAGTCATATGAGGAGCAGCTGAGGGAGCTGGGGTTGTTTAACCTGGAGAAAAAGAAGCTCAGGACAGACCTTATTACTCTCTACAACTATCTGAAAGGAGGTTGTAGCATGGTGAGGGTCAGCCTCTTTTCCCAGGCAACTTATAACAGGACAGGAGGACATGGCCTCAAGCTGTGTCAGGGGAGATTATAGTTGGACATCAGGAAAAATTTCTTCATGGAAAGGGTGGTTAAACGTTGAAATGGACTGCCCAGAGAAGTGTTGAAGTCACCATACCTGGAGGTGTGCAAGAAATGACTGGATGTGGCACTTAGTGCCATGGTCTAGTTGACAAGGTGATGATTGGTCAAAGGTTGGACTCCATGATCTCAGAGGGCTTTTCCAACCTAAATAATTCTATGAATTCTGTAATTTTATTCTTGATCTTTTGTAGGGAAGTTGGTTTGGGAATTTTGGTTTGGTTTCCCTATCACTGTTTTCTTTGCTTGAAGCTGACTTTCATTTGCAACATGAGAATTGCTGTGTTTGTCAGATTAGTAGTGCACTGGCTGCTTAGAAGTAGTGAGAAACATTTAGGAAAATACTAGAGAGAAGCAAACACAATGGTACTGCCAACCTGTAGCTTTGGGATTTGAGGAGCCAGGGTTGTATATAAATCTGTTTAATGATATCCTGCCCCTGCCTTCCATTAATTTTTTGTTTTATGAAACCACTCTTTTTTTTTTTTTTTCTTCTACATATCCTGTGGTAATGAGTTAATGCATTTAGAAGCACACAGCAGAACTATGAGATCTGTGGATGACAGTAGTACAGGAGCTCTGAATTTTTTAGATAAACTATGAGAGTGGAAACAGAAATCTGAGACTGGTTTCTTGAGTTGACTGTAAATTTTGTGAGAATATTTTCAAGACTACATTAGTTGTGTGTTTGAGGAAAAATGTTTAAGTTGTCCATTCCTTGAAGCTGCCTGCATATTGGTCAGGTATAGTTGGAGTGGATTGGTTTTTAACCTATTTTTTTAATTCAGCTTTTTCTGTTCCCAGTGCTCCACACTAGCAGCTTCCTAATTTGATAATGTGCACTTGTAGTTGATGCTACCATTGCTCTCCTCAGATTTTACCTGATGACCCAGATAAGAAACCGCAGGCAAAGCAGTTGCAGACCCGTGCAGATTACCTCATTAAATTACTGAATAAAGACCTTGCAAGAAAAGAAGTGCAAAGACTTACTGGTGCAGTAAGTTAAGCTTAATATTCAGTAGCGAGATAACATAATATACCTAATGGGAATGTCAGCAGATACTTGTTTTATTCTTAATTCCACTCTTCTTTGTGTCATTTTTCTCTGTATTGGTAATTGCATTATATGAGACTAACTCAAGGAATGTATTGCAAGTTTAATTTTGGGTTTTTTTCTCCCTTATTTGTAAATATTCTCTACTATTGCATTAGGCTCTGTCTCCAGTCCTGAGAAAAGTGGTGGTCATTAGTGGCAATAAATAAATTGAATGCTTTCTTTAACATAAAAACCAAAATCTTTTTCTGCATCTGTGATGCAGACACTTATCAGTTGACATAATAAAGGTGCTAATTTGCATTCAGGGCAATTCAAAGAGGAAGAAAGCAAGAATTAAGAAGAATAGAGCAACGAAGGCTGCAAAAATTAAAGAAGAAATTAAAAGTGACTCATCACCACCCTCAGAAAAATCTGATGATGAGTATAATGAGGTAAACATAATTCATATAAAGACTTGATCATTTTATCTTCTCAAAATGCAATTATAAAATCTAAATATAAAACTAATATTTTTGACTAATCCATTTTTACTACTGATTATGATTCTTCAGGTAGCAACTTTTGTTCAGGCTCAGGAAAAAAGATCAAGATTGTTTAGAAAGTACAGCATAAATAAACAGTGTTTTGAGACATGCAAGTGATTGCTTCTGTGTATGCCAGGGCTTTCATTATCACAGAATGGGTCAGATTGGAAGGGACCACTGGAGGTCATCTAGTCCAACCTCCCTGCTCAAGCCAGGTCCCCTAGAGTATGTTACTCAGGATTGTGTCCAGATAATTCTTGAATATCTCTAGAGAAGGAGACTACACACCTTCTCTGGATAATCTGTTCCACTGCTCAGTCACCCTCACAGTAAAGTTCTTCCTCATGTTCAGGTGGAACTTCCTGTGTTCCAGTTTCTGCCCATTGCCTCTTGTCCTATTGTGACGGAGGGTCACACGTGCAGCTGCTGTTAGGAGCACGACAGGACGACGCAGGCCAGCAGGAGGTCAAGCAGGAAAGCTTTTACTTTATTTTTCTGACGCCATATATATACAAATTTACAGACAGGCCAAGATTGGCTACACAGGTAGCCACTTCGACCTCGTTGGTGACCATCACCATCAATCATCATTCTCCTCTTAGAGAGGAAGAATGTAAACAATTCTAATAATATACATAGTTTACTTGAAGCTGCGTGAGAACAAAATGCAAACAGTGAAAAGCAGGCAAACTTGAGGCAACATCCTATTGCTTGGCACCACCAAGAAGAGCCTGGCTCCATCCTCTGACATCCTCCCTTCAGATAAGGGGATACCGATAAGGTCTCCTCTCAGATCTCTCCCCTCCAGGCTGAAGAGACCCAGCTCCCTCAACTTTTTTTCCCAAGTGAGATGTTCCAGTCCCCTAATAAACTTTGTAGCCTTCTGCTGGATTTGCTTCAGGAGTTCCATGTTTCTCTCATACTGAGGAGCCCAGAACTGGACACAGTGCTCCAGATGCGCCTCACTAGGGCTGAATAGAGGGGCAGGATCACCTCCATTGACCTGCTGGCAATGCTCTTCCTAATGCAACCCAGGATACCATTTGCCTTCTTTGCCACAAAGGTACTGCTGACTCATGGACAGCTTGTTGTCCATCAGGTCCCCCAGGTCCTTTTCCACAGAGCTGCTTTCCAGCAGGTCACCCCCAGCTTGTACTGGTGCCTGGGGTTATTACCCAGGTATAGGACCCTGCATTTGCCCTTGTTGAATTTCAGAAGGTTCCTCCCTGCCAATCTCTCCAACCTGTCGAGGTCCTTCTGAAGGGCTGCACAGCCCTCTGAGGTATAAGCCACTCCTCCCAGCTTTGTATCATCAGTGAACTTGCTGAGGAGGCATCTATTCCTTCTTCCAAGTCATTGATGAACAAGTTAAACAGTACAGAGCCCAGCATTGAATCTTTGGGGACACCACTAGTGACAGGCCTCCAACTAGACTGCAACTGATCACAACACTGAGCTGCCTTTCAGCCAGTTCTCAATCTGCCTCACTGTCCACTATGATATGAGGATGTCACAGGAGAGAGTGTTGAAAGCCTTGCTGAAGTCCAGGTGGGCAATATCCACTCTTCTCATCTATCTAGCCAGTTGTCCCATTGTAGAAGGCAGTCAGGTTGGGCAAGCAGGATTTCCCTTTGGTGAATCCATGCTGACTACTCCTGATCACCTTCTTGTCATCCATGAGGATAGATATGGCCTCCAGAGTGAGGTGCTCCATCACCTTTCCAAGGACTGAGGTGAAGCTGAGTGGCCTGTAGTTCTCTGGGTCCTCCTTCAAAGATGATATTGAGTGGCCTAGCAGTGATGTTTGCTAGTTCCTTCAGCACACATGGGTGCATCCCATCAGGGCCCATGGACTTGTCGATGTTGGCTATTCTACAATAAATATTGTTCTAGTAGGCTACCTAACTGTTATGTCGCGGTCGCAGGAGAATTGCCACGAACCGATATGGTTTAACGGCAAAACTCAGTTTATTAGAAGCATTTACAGAATATATAGCATACCTAATAAGCTCATGCATAAAACTAAAAGCAAGCATAGCATTGGTCAGTGAAGGGGTGAGAAAGTAACACCCAGCTCTGCATTCCTAAGGCTTCTGCTACACCTTTGACAGTAGCCAGAGGTTACCTCCCTGGGAGCCCAGAGACACCAGGCCTCTGCCTTAAGGAAGAGGGCTGCAGTAAAGATAAGGCTGCTATAAACATAAGGGTTGGTTATGTGTCTTGAAGTTATCCTGCTGCAGAGTGTTTATATGACCCTTCTTAGATAACCATTCCTCTACATATCCCCCTTTTTTCTGTTGGGCAAGCATAACATGGTTAAATGATTGTTTAACAATTTTCATAAGCATATTTTGTAAGCATGACATCAAGCAAGGCAATACAAGCAATATAAGGCAAATTATAAGTAAAATGACCAATCCCATCTGTAATATCCCCTTCAGCCAACCGGTTATTCCCCATTGACCAAATTTTATTCCAAAAAACCCATCATCTTGTTTCAAAAGCTGCACATGTTTTAGGTCCTGCAGCTTCCGGTGAATGGATTCCGATTGGGTCTGAAGATCCATACAGCACATTCCCTCAAAATCCTCACAGCCATGGCCATTTGCTAAAAGAAGAAAATCTATAGCGGCTCTGTTTTGAAGCGTAGCATGTCTAATAGTATCTACATCTGCGGCTAACATACCTAATATTTCCGAAGTTGCATTAGCCTGCTTCCCTACCCAGCATTGCAACTTCTCTAAATTGAACAAAGCGTGGCTGGCTGCTAAGCCTGGCATAAATAGGGATGCCACCACTTGCTCTGCTCAATTAAACAGCTTGACTTCATCATTACAGTTACTGTCAATCACACTTTGCTTTTGCCGGACAGTAAGAGTAACATTCTGCTTGGCCGTCGCCATTCCCACCTGTGTGGGTAGAGCTATTGTCAAGCGCCCAAAGGTACATGGTCCCCTGACAGGTCTTTGAGGAATCCCTGTAAAGGCACGATCCCCACATATAAGAAATACCCCTAGTGGTAATTTACGAGCAATCGTTGTGCCTGGGGCAGGGTGAGATATGTTCCACCCTAGGTGGTGACACCAATTCGTGTCATTTCGCCAGAACTCATTCTCAGGTGTTATGTTTGTGGCCATGGTCAAGTTGCACCATGCACCCTTCCCCTCATTGCAATTGCCTGTTGCATTGATATACAGACATGACTGGGCATGCAATGACCCTAGTATTTCTAGTGTCTGTGGTCTCTTCCCATATGGTAACTTGTCATCCCACAAGTCATAGTTCAGGGTGCAATTCTCCATACTCCGAGTTCTGGATCTCCCACAGCGCTGTAGCTGACTCCTGATTTCAGTAGTAATAATGCCCACCTCAGTGTCATTAAAAGGCACACCAATCAAACACGTATGAAAGGGCGACTCTGGTTGAGCCAGAGATACACAAAAGTTAGTCTGGTTTAGTTTCTTAGCTAGGGAGACCCAAACATTGCCTCTCAGGGAAAAGTGCTCAGGTCCCATTGTTTGCTGTTTTTGAGCATCGCTTTGAGACCCGCAGCTTACTAAAATGACAGCAAAGAGTATCCCAATCTTGGGTTTTATTGCTTCTGATTTGTTCCTTTAGGACTCTGTTTTTGTTGGTTCATTTATTTAAATTTATCACACAGCAGAAATCACTAGAGAAGAAAAAAAACCCAACAGATTAAGTTTAGGGGCCATGTTGCACCTAATTTTGTGACTTTGAAGGTAGCTGAAAAGCACTAGATTCCTCAGAACATCTCTGAAAAAGCAAAAGTTGGAACTCTGTTCCCTTCTCCTGTGACTGTGACTGTTTAATTTGGGGGTCACACAAAAGTTACTGCAACAAAATTAACCAGAACAGAAGTCTTTTATCATCACCATACCCCAAAAAATCAGCTCAGTCTTGTGATGTCTACTTCCTTATTGCTTTTAGCTCTTTGCAGCTTAACTACTTTTTACAGGTGCAGATTCCTTTGGTAATACAAAAGTTAAATGGATTTAATCTCTCACACACGCCCATTACCCCTGCCCAATCAATACTTGTTTTGTGTCACATCAAGGAAATGAGTAAGTAGTCATCTTGTTTTGCAAATGCATCCAGCTCCATTTGATAGGTGTTAAACCTAAATCTAAATAAATCACGCACAGAAAAAAAGTACATTTTAATCTGATGATTGCAAAACTTGTATAGTTAGAAACTCCATTTGATGTGACATATATGCTTGTGTATTTCAGGATGAGATTGTTTCAGTCAAATGTCCACATAAAAAAATAAAAGCAGAAGAAAATGAAGAAAATCCTGAGCCAGATATTGGTATAAACATGGAAGCTCTAGAAAAAAGAGAGACGAGAGAAAAAGAAAATAAGAGGCATTTAAAAAGAGAAAAAAAAGAAAAAGAGGATAAGAAAGAATTAAAAAATATTAAAGAAAAGAGAGAAAACAAACTAAAAGAATCCACACAGAAAGAAAAAGAAGTAAAGGAAGAAAAGGTAACTAGGTTTATCTTTTTCTTATATAGCACTAGAAAAAGCCACTAGGTTTTTGTGGATGATTTTGAGTTGAAAAGATATTTTGGATCATTGTCGTTTCATTGAAATCTTTTGCATCATGTGAAGTTTTATTTTTGCCACTTGTAAGTACAAGGATGGGCAAATGAAATGGGAAATTACCTTTTAAACATCTATAGCTTAGTGGGACTGAGAGTGCAAGTGGTGTAAGAAACTTATCCATTCTTCTTCTCCATCCCTCAGAGAGAGAAAATAAAAGGTACTATCACTGCATGACAGATTTTTTTCCCTTTTTGTTATTATTGAAGAGAATGCAGTGATTGCCTAATTACAGCATCATTTCAGCCCTAAAATAAGGTTTGCTTATCAGATAAATTTTCATGTTTTGTTCTTAGGCAAATGAACTCAAATCTGAAAATAAAGAAAAAAATAAAAAAGTTTCATTATTGGATATTCCAGTTCATATTACTGCAACTAGTGAAACAGTTCCAATATCAGAAGAATCTGAAGAACTGGATCAGAGGACATTTGGTGTGGTAAGTCCCTTGTTGATAACTTAGTGTTTACACTTGATATTATAAATGAGCACAATTTCTGATGGTTTTGATTCTGCTATTAGGTATTATAATACAGATATCTATTGCCAGTAAAATCTTAGATCAGTGAAGGCTTATTGACACTATACTAAATTCAGTTTTGTTTTCAGGTCAGCAGTTTTGTTTTATTGCATTTATGCATTATAGCGAAGAGTATTTGTCTAATTGTCTGTGTGCTGGATAGTTTTAAAATACAGACTGTGAAGATCCATCCTCAAGAATAATTTATGGATACTGCTTCTTAAAGGACAGAAATTAATGAATTTTAATGCAGCTGCTGTGGTTTCTGACTTGGCCTTATCAAATACCCCTTTGTTCTTTGTAAGCTAACAAGAGAAAGTTGCTCTCAAAGTATTACAGACTTCCTGTATTAGACAGAGGAAGGAACAAATCCTAAAGTCCTTAGAAATATCTTGATTGAGTAATATCTCTGATACCAAAAGAATTTCAGTTATATCACTACTTTTGACCACAACAGAAACAATATTGGAAGAACAAAAGAGAGGTAAGTAACATTTATAGGTTGATTGGGGCCTTTGGAAGGATGCTAAGAAGTTACTTTGAGCAGCTACTTTTCTGCTGTACAAGTTCTATCATTCCACTTTTAACAGTTGCCTGTTACTGCTAGACAGGTTTACTGGGTCTACTGTGGTGCTGGCTGTAAGAACCAAATTATCTTGTTTTCCCATCAGTATGGCACTGACTAGTTTACCTATGTGGGGATTGTTGTTTTGAATTTTGTTTTTTTATCTAAATGATGTTATAAGTGACTCATCTATCATTTCCAGGATATCTTGTGAGTGGCTAGGTGACTAAAAATCACACAATTCCCATGTACAATTGTGCTCCTCTGTTGACCTCTACACTTAACTTAAGCAGTGTACTTTGTAAACTGTCTTTTTAAAGGTTGCTTAAGCTGTGGTTAGTGCAATAGGTAATGTAGCTGCTTAATTACTTAATGGCATGATCTGGTAATGGAACAGCTTCACTGATTTTTGAGTTGTCCCTTGATGTTGACACAGTGATGGCGATGTTCTCCAAAATCCCTCATATTTTTGCTTCTGGATATACAGACTTGTCTTCCTTCCTTAGTGGGAGAAATTATAGGTTGGGTTTGCATATAGAACATTTTTCTGGCCAGGCCCTCTGTTCTGAAAGGTATATTTATCATTACGCCATGATCAGACACAATCTAATTAGCATGTTTATCTTTTCAAATGGAAATTACTGCTGTAGGGTTTTGAGGCTAACTCATTTGACTTCTTGTCCATCTTGTGACAGGTAAAAATATGCATTTCATCTACTTTGCCATTGTGATTGAATGGTATTTCCAAGCAAAGGTCTATAATTTAAAACATGCTAACTGGTTTATCTGTATTTACTATTAACATGTTTAAATTAGTGTGAAAATTCAAACATACGCATATGAAATATGTCTATGAGTACATGTGTTGTCATCATTTTTACTAATTTAGGCACACCTAAACTAGCTTTATCCTAGTATCTGCATAGAACTCAGGCTTAAAAGCTGTTCAGAGAAGGAATGCTGATCCTCTGTTGAATGCCAAGTTTAATTGTTGCAGAGAGTATCTACTTAAAATATATTAAACATTCTCATACCTGATCTTGGCACTGAGTTTGTAGAGCTTTCAATGCTCTAAAAAGTAAAATAACTCTTTTCCTATATACTTGTGCTGAAAGATAAACCCATGATTGTAAAACCTAGTAATTCCCTTCCCTCAGAAAATCTTTTATATTAATTTAGTGCTTTCTTAAATCTTTAATATGTGTTACATACAATTTAATGCTTTCATGTAGGAGTAAATTTTCAACTGGATTTAAACAGCTGCTTTTTCCTAATGAAATCTTATAGTAAAACTAAAAGACCTGTGAGCAAAGACTTCTTTTTCATTTGGCTTACAACAGTACTCTCTTTGCCTGTGTAAGGGTGAGTCATGTTTTACAATTTTTATCTTTTCAATTTTGAATTAATGTATTCCTTTTAAAAAAATTTTACAGTGCAAAGAAAGAATGAGGCCTGTTAAAGCAGCATTGAAACAATTGGATAGACCAGAGAAAGGCCTTTCCGAAAGGGAACAGCTGGAGCATACTAGACAGTGCCTAATCAAAATTGGGGACCACATTACTGAATGTCTAAAGGAGTACACAGATCCTGAACAAATTAAACAGTGGAGAAAGTAAGTTATTCTGCATGTTTTTTCTTGAAAAAGGGAAATCCATAATAGCTTATATTAAGCAGAATAGTTTTTAATTATTTCTCATTTCTTATTTTCCATTTATTTTATTTTTCTGCTGTATTAAATAAGGACTTATAAAAATATGGCTATAAATCGTTACAGCTTTTATTGGTTTCACTATTTTTTACTTGCATAGCAATGCATTTTGTCCAGTAGCTGGAGTCCTCCTACTTTTTAAATCCAAACGCAAAGAGAAAATAACTGTGTTTAGAGTATATTTAATGTTTAGTGGAAAAGAGTATCCTTATGATTCAGGATGGCTCATGTAATGACATGTAGAACTCCTATTTCTTCAGAAGGCTTATAGCAAAGTTTATTGAAACAGATTCTTTTATACAATGTTTCGGTACAATGAATAGGATTGGTCCTTTAGGGCACCACCATTTTGTAAACATTTCTAGCAGTAAACAAGTTGGAAAAACACCAGGTGTCAGGAGGAGGCTATCTACAGGGATTGTTTATAGGGATTGTTTTGGGTTCCTCCTCATGATTTCCCAGTCTAGACTGAGAGAGTTTTGTCCTTGGCTTTCTCACAGGCTTCAAGGCACTGCCTGGAGCCTAAGAATCCATGTTCTGACCACTGTCCCCACAAGAGAGTTCTTATCATTAAAGAATCTGCCTTTTTCAACACTGAAGTGTGGTTTTGGTTTTTATTCATGCTAAAAACAGGCCATTATAAATGTATGTGTTGAACTTTGAATGATTTTGAGTTGCATAATCCTTTATTCTTTTTTAAAATATACTCTAAAATTAAATCATATATTAACTGACTTGATAAAAAAATTATCATACTCAAAAATGTATTTCAAAATTAAATAAGAGTTTTAAGTGTTCCTATGCATCCATGAGGTGGTAACTTTGGAAAAAATAAGAAAAATGTTGGTTTATAAACTTGCTGTATTTTGTTGTTAAGTTCTTAATGCAGTTAGAGTTAGTTTTATCATAATGTACACTTTAATCCTTTATGGTTGCAAATATGGTTGCACCTCCATATACGAAACTCAGTCGAGTGTTTCATTTTCTTGCAGAATGTTGTTAACAGAGTATTTCTGCTGTTTGTACTTGCTTTATTTTAAAATACTGGGGTGAAGTGAAATACAAAATCAGTATCCGTGTCTTAAAGACACTTTGGTAAACATTATGTTTCTTTAAGTGGAAATTCATAGTAGGATCATAGAATCATAGAATTGTTAAGGTTGGAAAAGACCTCTAAGATCATTGAGTCCAACTGTTAGCCCAACACTATCACTATGTTCACCACTAAACCATGTCTCCAAGTGCCACACCCATACGATTTTTGAACAGTTCCAGGGATGGTGATTCCACCACTTTCCTGAACAGCCTGTTTCAATGCCTGACTACCCTTTCAGTGAAGGATGAGTATAGAGAATGAGTATAGTAGAACTACTATAATATTAATTCATAGTAATGCTACAGTACCATGCATAGTTTATTAAAATATGTTTTATCTATCTTTAATAAAATGTAGAATTTAGTAAAGATATTCATGCTATATTTCTTATACAGATGTCATTGAGCACACCATTTGCTGGTTTTGTCTAGTTTTGCAAACCTCTAGGCCAAAACTATAATATTTAAATCATCACAGTGAAAGAGTAGATAGATTCTTCTTGAGCCTACACACTTGAAATGTTTCTGAACTAAACACTAGTTAGAACGGTAATATTCTGTAGTCTTTTAAGCATTCCACCTGTAAACTTTGCTAAAAGAATTCTAGACTTTAGATCTGGTGTCTGCAATCATAAAAGCAAATCTTGTCTTTATGGTTTTGGCTTCTTGACACCAAAAGTGTTGTTTTGTTTTGCTTCTTTCATAGCATAGATTAGGATCAAAGATTTTGGCATGCTGCTTCCATCCTCTTTCAGATTTCTCATTTGGTTTCAAAAGCTTTGACCAGGCTTTGGAATTTTGTGGGAAAATCCCGTCCCTGATATCTGTAGGAAATTTGGCACGTAGGTAAAATTTCTTATACTGGAAGAGATTTAAAGTTCAGAAGAATCGTTACTGAGTAGCAAATACTCCAGTTTTCTGATGTATTTCAAATAATCTTTCAGAAAAATTGCACAACAAATTGAAAACTACATTTTTATACAATTGCCAAATCATTCTATTAACAAAATTCCATTAATCCTATTTTTCATGCACTTTGCATTCTTCAGTCATTGTGATAAATATTACAAAATGACAAATTATTTAAGTCATTAATTTCTGAAAAGTTTGAAACACAGCTAAGTAAGGTTTGCTGTGCAGCTAGGTAATATTCTGTGTAACAGACTTTACAATTAATTCACTTTACTGAAGTACTGTTGAAATTATTTCATTTAAGTCCATGTTCTGTTGTACGACACGATAAAAACTAATATATGGAAGAATTATAACCTCTTTCTTTTTCCTCAGAAACTTGTGGATTTTTGTCTCTAAGTTTACAGAATTTGATGCCAGAAAGCTGCACAAGCTGTATAAACATGCAATCAAAAAACGCCAAGAATCTCAGGTAATGCTTTCAGACTCTCTAAATGTACAAAAATATATTCTAAGTTTTTTAATTGTGATTATAAAGTATCAATTGTTTTCACTCAATACACTTTAAATGTATTTTACTGTTCATAGTAAACTAGTTTATTTTCTTAGGATATTTTCTGAAAAATTCAGATGCAACTTTGAGATTTATCAATGACAATTTTTGTGCTTGTCTCTTTTAGCAGCACGGTGACCAGAATATTAGCAACAACATGAATACACATGTAATTAGAAATCCAGGTAAGAATTCTGGACCATATTATTGTGCTGGATATCTTAAGTGATGGTATGTAAAATAAAATAAACTTAAAACTGTCTCCTAGAACTCCCATACTGATGGATATCATAGGGATAGGCTGACTTAGCATAACTTCACTAGTTTGCTGATGAAATTCAACTGAGCATGGACTGAATTTGGCACTTAGAGATTTTAGTAGCAAGTTATTTGGCCATTCTCTTAAAGTAAGTAAATTAATTTTTAAAACCCACACTTTTTTATATTTAATTTTGAGAGGGGACAGAGGCCAACTCAACACTTGTAAACTTCTTGGAGTCTCTATACCTGTTTGTAGCAGTTGTAATGTCACCATATCATAATAAAGATATTCCCTGAAGTCATGGTTAGCAATCAGTTATATGGGATGTCTTTTACTATTGAAAATAATACTGTTTTTCTATGCTCCCACAGTTGCCTTCTTGTAATACTTTCTTTTATAACATGTTATATAAAACCTAGAGTACTTTATCATGGGTTTAAAATTAGTATAATGTATTTTAGGAATACCACTAGAAACCTTTCATTAAGAAGATGTACCTCTAAAACTAGTGTTCTCACTAGGGCTGTCTCCTTGGAGAGGAACTTCCTACCATTCTGTTTCAAATTGCTCTACTAAAGGCACCTGGTTTCTACTCCCTGCTCAATTAGACCACATTGATCTTCTCCATTGAGTCTGTAAGGTTGAAAAACTTAGTTTCTCAGTCTTACATATCTACATTTCTAGCTTGCTTGCCTCTATTTACTTCTGAGGTCTCTCAGTTTGCTCACATTACTGCATTTATCTTTCAATTATTTAGATATTGTTTCTGTCAAACTAAGATGCCACTTTCACATTGCTTTAAATCTGACGGAAGTGCTGTTTGAATGGGTGAAGAAAAGAATTAATACTGTATGAGGCTTCCTTCTAACCTCTGCTTTATTAAACAGATGTTGAAAGACTGAAGGAGAATACAAACCATGATGACAGTAGCAGGGACAGTTCTGATAGACATTTGTGTCAGTACTATGATCATCATAAGGACAGGCATCAGGAAGATGCTTATAATAAAAATGACTCAAGGAAAAGGTCCTATTCAGCCTTCAGCAATGGAAAAGACCATAGAGACTGGGATCACTATAAACAAGACAGCAGGTAAATTGCTCTGTTAAAAATTCCTTTCCTGATTTTTCAGTATGCTTGTAGTAAACACCAATGCATCTTTTCTAAATAATGCAAAATTGCAAAGACATTTCTCTTATGCAGTTCTGTTGAATTGACATAATTGTAGTCCTTACTATGCGTTCAGTAATAAGTAAATTTTTTCAGATACTATAGTGATGGTAAACGTAGAAAGCTGGATGACCACAGGAGCAGAGATCACAGGTCAAACCTGGAAGCAAGTTTAAAAGACAGTCGGCCTCATTCAAATCACCGTTCCCATTCAGACCACAGGATACATTCAGATCACCGTTCCACTTCAGAGTATATCCGTCATAAATCTTCCAGAGATTATAGGTACCATTCAGACTGGCAAATAGACCACAGAGCTTCTGGTAGTGGCCCACGGTCACCATTAGATCAGAGGTCTCCTTATGGGTCAAGATCTCCTATAGGACACAGATCTCCATTTGAACACTTATCAGATCACAAAAGTACACCTGAACATACATGGAGCAGCCAGAAAACATAACAAAGACTGACATTTTCTGGACCATTTTTTAGCCATATACAGTAAACTAACACAATAATTGCCTTATGTGACTTGAAAGATATGGACTGGATATTGTTAGTCGCAGTGTTGTTACTTCTCTTCCAGGATGCAAGGTCTATTATCCCAACAATAGAAAAATATTTTTGTATTTAAAATTTCTGCTGCACTGTGCTGCAAATGTTGTGGCAGGTGTTTTTTGGTTTGTTTTTTTTTCCCTCTTTAAGAAATGGAAAATGTTTACTTTTACAGGGACCTCAACACTGCCCCATTCAGACTGAATCTCATAAAACTGGTTTTAGGGTGAATACAGTTGAAATTATGTTTGCAAAGGAGTTTTTAAACACAGACCTGTGATCATGTTTCAAGGACAAAAAAGGAGGGTTTTTTTTTTTGTTTGTTTTCTTAGTAGTTCTTTACTAAGGACATTTGTTCACTTTTCAAAGCTATTTATTTACATTGTATACTGCAATCACCTTGCCTCTTTGCATCACAAGCTTGAATATTTAAGTTAAGTTCTATACCCATAACTGTAAAATAGCCAGGATTTCTCCTGTTTGTGGTCAGTTGTAATAATGCCGTTTTTCAAAATAAAAGAAATAGTTGAAAATTATTGCAAATTAATTAAATGTGATTTTTTTTTGCTTGTTCCTTTCCCTACCTACTCCATCCTTCTTGACAAAGAGTCAATATACTAACACTTTTTAATAAAAATAATTTTATGAAATCACTGTTCAGAATGCAAAAATGGGAATGGAAACCTTTTAATTCCATTTAGTGTCCCTTTTTTATTGGATGTTTCAGATACATGTTTTGGGTTTGTTTTTCTACTAAACTGACAATATTGTGATTTGTTGTAATGAAATGGGAAATATTCAGCAAAAGTGTGGAAAGTTTTTCAGTCTATAGGTTTTAAAGAAAGTGTGTTCACTATCTGAACACTTTTGAATCCAATTCAGACAAAATTTATTGGCAATTTATTGTTTTTCCTCTTAAAATGGGCAATAATGTCAAATGTGCTATGCAGCCAGTTAATATTTTAAATTTGAATTACTTTCTATTACAAGAATTATTACAATACACACTGATTGTATATAGATAACTTCTGTTTGATAAATTAAATTTAAAATTAAATGTGAGCTCTTGTTTTCTGCTGGTGTTTTTCTACAGCATACATCGTTCTCATGCAACCATAAAAATATTCAGCTCTTAAGTGCTAAACACAAAACATAATTAGGGAAGATAAATGTCTACCTTGGCATCATGTGGTTGGAGTTAATACACTGTTCCAATTTTTCTTCATCTTGCGATGTGTTGACGTCTTGGTTTAAGACAATTTAAGGGGTGGACACCAAAATGAGTTACCTCCCCTTTTAGTTTTAACCACTCACCTTTCACCAATAAGGAGAGGTGAATGTGAGAAGATATAAGTGAAAAAATGACTAAAGAACAAAACAGCAACAAGCAAAAATAACAATAATAATCACTAGATACACAGGTGCTGAATCTCGTGGATTCCCCAGGAACAAAGAAAACAAAATGGTGGAAAAACCCCTCCCACAAGATTGTGCCCTCCATAGACAACATTGAGGTCTGAGAGTTAAAGGTAGAAATGGTGGACAACACCCTCCCCAACCACATGTGAAGAGAGAGAACAAATAGAGAAAAACGGCACAGCAACCGAACCTCCGCAATAGCAAAAACTCCCTCTTCCCCCAAACAACAACTAACAGGGAACAAGGACAAAATTTTAAAAAACCCTAGACTCCAAAAAACAGCCAAGTGCCCCTCTTATCTCTCTGACAGTGGCAGCTCTGTTGACTAAGGCAGCCAAAAACTGGTGACTGGAACTGGATTAGCAGCTGGAACTCATGGAGGGACTATGCCTTCTCAGGAGAAGAAGCAGGTAGCCAGCTAGGACAACTCGGACTCCGTATACTCCTTATTCAACCAGGTGCTGCTGGTGGTCTGGGGCAACCATATGAACCAGGGGCTGTTCTGTTTTTCTTGGCATGGCACCATGACTGGTTGTCCTGAGTGGTTGCAGGCAGCAAAAAAGAAGGAAAAAAATCTCCAAAAACCTGCCTCAGCTTTCATGGTGAAAACGAAAGGGCAAGAAAGCTTCTGCCTGAGCATCCCTGACCTTAAAAGGACCCAGCACCTGCCAGGCCTTCATGGTTCTGTTTCTGGCCACCAGGTGTTGAAGAAAGAGCAACAATTTTGACATATGACCACACAGATAGATATGGAATACAATAACATTTTGGGTTACCCAAGACAGTTGAGCTTTTTATTTTCCAATTAACCAGGCTTACATGAAAGCATTAAAATTGAACCAAAACCGGTTCAGACTGCCTGTGTGTTATAATCTCACTATAGGCACAGCTGCTGCACATTGTAAGTTAATATCATTTAGCCAAGTACATTTAAGCTAATTTAATGTAGGCTGAAACTCAGATAATGCTTCTTCATTTATTAGCTGTCATTTTCCTAGGATTCGGAGAGTTTTGAACTCTGCTTTTGAGCTTAATTACTGAAGCAGTGTTTAGCTGGTGGGGGCTAGTAAGGTTATGCATGTGTGTTATGCATCTTCTAGTGGTGAAAATCTAGAAGTTGGAGCATCCACCTCCACTGCCTGGTTCTTCCAGTTTAAGTAGTGAGCTGGAATCCTGGATCCACTCTAGCACATCAATAGAACAGTCCCACTAAGTCTACTTCGCTATCAGTATAGCTAGACAGAACATAGTTGGTGTCCTTCGTTAGGATCTTTGCTAATTAAGATATTTAGGTTGTGTTAACTTTGATTTTGTTATAGCTATTTAAGACTTAACTGAATGCTGAGGGGAATGAAGTTTGATGGCAGAGGTGTTCTCCATGGCTTATGAAACTGACTGTTATGGGATTCTCCTAATTAGTAATATATGCACCATATCCTCTGCAAATCAACCATTTATCATTCATTTTCCATGCATGCAAATGTGGTGACTGAACCTTGGCTGGATACCAGGTGCCCACCAAAGCCACTCTATCACTCCCCTCCTCAAGTAGACGGGAGAAAATATAACAAAAGGCTCACAGGCCGAGATAAGGTCAAGGAGAGATCACTCACTGATTACTGTTATGGGCAAAACAGACTTGACTTGGGGAAATTAATTGAATTTATTACCAAATCTTAAAAACACTTTTCCCCCCCACTCCTTCATTTTTCCTGATTCTCTACTTCCTTCCCCTAGGGGCTGGGAAATGGGTATTGTGGTCAGTTCATCACATGTTGCCTCTGCCTCTCCTTCCTCCACAGAGGAGAGACTCCTCACACGCTTCCTTTGCTCCGGCATGGGGTCCCTCCCATGGGAGACTGTCCTCCATGGACTTCTCCAATGTGAGTCCTTCCCACAGGCTGCAGCCTTTCATTAACTGCTCCAGTGTGGATCCCTTCCACAAGGTGCAGTCCTTCAGGCACAAACTGCTCCAGCATGGGTCTGCCATGGGGTCACAAGTCCTGCTGGCAAACCTGCTCCAGCATGGGCATGGCGGCCTGGATTGGTAAGCAAAAGGCTCAGGGTGATGTGGGCAAAACACACCTTGACACCAATAAAACAGGGCAGAAGGGGGCTGACTTTAGGTATATATGGACAAATAAGGACATCTTTAGAGGAGAGCATGATCAGGGAAGCTCACACTCTTTCTGCAAACTCAGCATGATGGGCCTCTCTTAAGTGTCTGTACACTAATGTACACAGCACAGGAAAGAAGCAGGAAGAATTCGAGGCCTGTATGCACATGGGGGTGTATAATCTCACTGAGATCAGAGAGAGATGGTTGGATGGCTCACAGGACTGTAGTGCTGCAATGGCTGGATACTAGCTCTTCAGGAAAGACAGGCTGGAAAGGCAAGGAGTGAGAGTTGTGAGGGAGGAACAAGGTTGCCTGGAGCTCTGACTAGGGATAGATGATAAGAGCTTTTGGATCAGGATTAGTGGACGGACCAACATGTGTAACATTGGGATGGGTATTGGCTACAGACTGCCTGATAAGGAAGTAATAGTAGATGAGGTCTTCTTCAGACAAAGGGAAGAAGCCTCATGGTTGCAAGCCTTTGATAACTTGTGGAAGGGCAACTGTCCTGGTTTAAAAGACAGGTATCTGCCAAGGAAGGCAGGAGTAATTTCTTATCGCCTCTTAAAAGAATTTGTCAGCCTTCATTGGGAACAAAAGATTAGTCAAAATTAAGCCAAAAACCTAAATGGTCATTTTCCAACACCTGAAAACAAACACCTTTCTTCCTGGACCTCCTGACAGCTGCCAAACAGTCCAGTTCAATCGCTCACATACTTTGGTAATGATTTAGGAGTGGTTTGTTCACAATTATAGTGAAATAACTTTCATTGGAAAAATTATTTTGCTTCTCTCAATTTTCACGTACAACATTTTGCTTCATGTTTGAAAACACAGCTTAAGAAAGCTATAGATATGATATATTGATTTTGATTTAAAAGTGCCAAGCACACACTGTACAGATCTAATAGACTGTCAAAAGCAAGGACCCTGGTCTGAAAAAGAGCCATATCTGGAGCCAATTGTATCATATATACAGAGAAGTATGCAAGCCTAGGTGCCAGAGACTCATGATTAAACTGGGCAGCATGGTGACCAGTGAGTTCTGTACCAAATATAAAATGTTCTGGAAAAAATTGTTATTTTTTCTCTTTCTCTCTGTCAGGAAAATTAATCCACAAACACCAGAGCTGTATGTCCAAAAAGGAGACAGAGGAGTCCTGTAACTTTATTCAAATAAAGGGAGAGGCCATGGGGCATTTCCCCTGGGGTCTCTCAAATATTTAGGAGATGCAGCCTCCTTTTTATCCTAACTTCCTGGCCACATTTCCCTCTCTCTTCCCCCATTGTTTGAGGTACTTGAGAGGTACAGACTTCCCAAAACACCTAATACCTAAGACCTCTTCTAATGTATACCCCCCTTCCGTTTTTCTTTGTGTCTCTGTTCTTTTTCTCTAAATCCAGGAATTTAGCACAGTCTTGAGTGAGTAACAGTCTGTGTCAATTAGTGGAATTCCTATGGAATTTATTGTTCCCCCCATTGCTTCTTTCACCTACCATATCTGGCCTTACCTACCCTCAGGGCCACAGTTTCTTTGTAAAGACACCTCCTTCTCATTCCTTTCAATCCCTCCTCTTCTTATTTTCTCAATAATTGTCTTTACAAACCTTAGTTATCATTGACTTAACTTTCTGTTCTTGGGTTCTTTTTGGTTTGCAATTATTTGCAGTGACATAATTTTCTGTCTTTTTGTAGTCATTTATGGATTAGTAGGCCTGGCTACTACCTGCATCCCTTTGATCACATGTTGAATAAGTTGCACTAAGCAAGAGATCAAATATGGTAAAAAGATCAGAGTTGCTACAGCACATAAGAGGGAAAAAAGCATTCATTTAACCCTTAGTCCACCAGGTAACCACAAAAACGTGCCCCATTCCCATCCTTTTCACATTTGGACCAGTGCATAGGCTAACTTTCTTATTCCCTTTGTTATTTTTTTATCACTTTTCCATTGTCATCTATTTGCAAACAGCAGTTTCAGTTATTTAATTTTCCACATATTCCCCCTTCTTCTGCTAATAGATAATCTAATAGAATCCAATGTTGAAACATTGCATTCCTCATCTGAGTAGATTGGTCAGCAAGAAGGTCAAGAGCTGTACCTGTCTGCTAGGTTATTATTTCAAAGACAGCTTGTAACGTAATTATCTGATTTAAATTATATATGGATTCTCTGGCACCTGATATTAATTAATTAGAATTCAAGTGGCTGGTCCGTAGTGTTGTATGATTAGCTCAGGTGGCCATTCATCTTTTCCCCATTTTGGGTGCTCCCTCCAGCCAGGGATGTATCAATTGACCACACTTCTCTAATTAGATCATCATATCTCTTGATTCCTAATTGATTTCCCTGAAGCTGTGGTAGTGGAAAGAACAATGGTCAAATATACATTATGTCTTGATTTGGAAAGACGGGTATCTGCCAGGGAAAGCCAGAGCTCCCCTTGGAATGGAGAATGTAAACCCCTCCCTCCAAATTATTATAATTTTGCAATTAAGGGCTTTCAGGCAAAGATATGGGAATAGGAATAACAGGTTTTTACTAGGAATATCAAAAATACAAATGTAGTAGTACAAAAAAACAAGCAAGCAAACAAAAATCCTAGAAATCCCTGACAGAGTCAGAGATACGATCTGACACCCTGTTGTTCAGGGTGTTGGAAGCAGTCCAAATAAATCCTCCTGGAGCAACAGATGTGGTTCTGCTGGAGTAGAAATGATCCTGTAGAAAAGGTTCCAGTGGTGGTGAGATGGGTCCAGTCTTCCTCTGGAATCCAGTGGAAAACTGGCTACCTGGTGTTCCTGGGTGTCAGGTTTTATCTAGGTAGGAACGATTGGCTCCCCCCACTGGGTGGAGCATCTCACAATGAGATGATGTAATATTTTCAGTCATGTGGTGAGCCATAATGGCCCATTAACACAAGATATCCCTCTGGAGGGAGGATGGGTTGTGGAAGAGATAAGGAACATTGTTCCACCTGGTTTTAACAGCTGGTCTATTAACAGAAGACACCCCCGGCCCCTCCCTTCCCCCCCCCCTCCCCCAGAGTGATAAGGAATGCATTATACAAGAGATAAAGAAAACACCTCCCCAGCCAGTTTCAACAGGTGGAAATAGAATACATATTTTTGGTTACATATTGAAAACCCAAGACACCTTACATAACACATCCCTGACCAGTTTGAAGGTAACTTCTGGCATGTTGGCCACCCATGGCCAGTTGTCAGATCTTCCTGGCCCTCCACAGATCCAACAATTGCTAAGGTTAAAAGTTGTTGCTACTTCTCCTAGCACTAAAATAATGATTCTCCCATCTCTGGCCCAAACCTAACTGACAATATAAAGGTAAGACTATTAAGAAAAACATTCTAATGGTGTAATCTAATCTCCTAATCTAATTTTCACGTTGTCTTCTGCACCATCTGTGACGAGTGAAGGCACAAAACCCACTTAAAGAAACAATGACAGTGAGGATTAGCTCCCAATGATGAGATTCTAAAGGAGGGATGCCTATCCAGAATATTTTAGCAGACAGTCTGTGGGTAGGCACATGAGGCTTCCTCCAATACTGGCACCCTGGCTGCTGCTCTGGTACACTCCTGCAGTGTCAGTCACAGCCTCCTGTCCTTTTCCTCCAGCTGGGATATCCAAATCTCTGGGACTTCAGAGTCCTTGACCCAAGAGTGAAGGATACACCTGTGTTCAGCTGTCTTGACAGCTGTTTCTGTGGTCACTAACACTTGAAAAGGTCCATGACACTTTGTCACCAGTGGTGCTTCTTTCCACTCCTTAACTATGACTCAATCTCCTGGCTGGATATTATGAACAGCAAAGTCCAAAGGCAGGGTCTGTGCCAGCTGAGCTTCCTGTTGAGGAAATTTCACAAGAGACAGTATCCTGGCCACATATTGTTTTAAATATACATCACTTATCTCTACCCCACCACTAGGTTGAGAATTACAAGGGTAAGAAATTCCAAACATCAATTCAAAGGGAGATAATTGAATATCTCCTCTGGGTCTGGCCTTTATTCTTGCCAAAGCCACTGGCAAAAGCAGTACTCACGGCATCTTAGTTTTTATCACCAGCTTCAGAAGGTGTTTCTTTATTTCTCCATTCATTCTTTCAACCCGACCCAAGCTCTGGGGGTGCCAGGAGCATGGAGGTTCCATTGTATTCCCAAAGTAGTCATAACCCCTTGAAGGATTTTTCCTGTAAAATGAGTTCCCCTATCTGAGTCTATTGCTTCTACAATCCCATATCTTGGAATTATTTGTTCCAAAAATACTTTAATAACTGATCCTGTAGTTGCTGAAATGGCTGGAAATGCTTCTGGTCACCCTGTTTGCTGAAATACTATTACCAGAAGATATTTAAACTTTGTCACTCAGGGCATTTCAGTAAAATCCACCTGGCATCTTTGGAAGGGACGTACAGCCCAAGGCCTCCCTCCCCTGGCAGTTTTCTTTGTAACCCTGTTACTGGTTTTAGCATAAATCAAACAACTCTCAATAGCTCTCTTTGCCGCAGTAAAAAGATTCACAGTAACTTACATTTTGAGGAAGGCTTCTGCCAGTTCCTGAGAGCCCCAATGACTCCTTTCATGAAGTTGTTTTAATGTCTTTAAGGCCAGAGCTTTTGTATCCACTGTTTACTACTACTTGTAAACCAATTGTCCTGGGGTGACTATGATGCCTCTATATCCCCAATCGTCTGTTCTGTGTGTGCTGTAGGTTGTGTTCTGTACCTTTAAGACTGGTTCTGAGGGTGAGCAGGGAAAGAAAATGCGTGCAGTTTGTTTTGAAAAGTGTTCACTCCTGCACATTCTTCTCTTTTTTTTTTCCTCGGGACTGTGTGTTTGTCAGATACATGGAGAGCGGCCAGGGAGAGGTTTTTTTTTTTTCTTTTAGTTTATCTAGCTGAAGCAAGGAAGCTTCCTATGCTGGGGGGTTTTTTTTGGTTTTTTTTTGTTTTTGTTTTTTTTTTTCTTGGGATTGTTTAAATCTGCTCTGGACTGAAAACCCAGAGAAGGACTGGGATCTGGCATCCGTGGCCCACCGGGGCCTGGACCTCAGCATTTTCCAGCACCGAAGAGACTGGGACTGATAAAGACTGAGAGAGCTGAGCTAACTCCTAGCAAGGAATTCCTCAGTTTTGCCATCTCTCTTCAGAGCAGTGAGAGGTTTTATTGTTTAATTTTTTTAATTCGTCATGCTCGTAAGCATTTTGTTTGTTAACTAAATAGTTTTTTCCACTTTTCTCTGAAGAAAATTTTTCCCGGACCAGCTGGGGAGAGAGGTCGTTTGGGTTTGCTCCCCAGAGGAAGCCTATTCGGAGGTTTCCTCCCAAATTTGCCCTAAACCAGGACAGTATATTTTTATTGGTGCCTAACGTGAGGCTCCACACAGCTACTTTTTACTTGTGTTTCATTCTCACGATGTGACAGGAACTATTAGTGAAAAGAGCGTAGCGTGGTTTTTTTGCTGGCAATCGGTTGTAAGGTGGAGCTTTTTCAGCATCTGTTACTTGTTTTAGTTCTTCTTCAACAGTAAGACTAAAGTTTTCACCTTCAGGTCAATTTGTAATTATTTCTAAAATCTTAGGGCGATTCAGTTTTTTAATATGGGCACGCTGTGTGATGAGAGCAATCCACTTACTCCATGTGGTATCGGTAGCATGGTTGGGTAGAGGGAACTTCTGCTTTCAATATCCACCCCAGCACTGGTAGTTGGGGTGCCAGGAGGAGTTGTGCTTTAGTGCTTATAACTTCTGAGGCAGCTTGGACTTCTTCATAGGCTGCTAAAATTTCCTTCTTTGTTGGAATGTAGCTGGCTTTAGACCCTCTGTAACTTTGGCTCCAGAATCTCAGTGGTCAGCTTCGAATCTTCCCAGGCACCTTCTGCCAAAGGCTTCAGGACAGACCATGGCTTCCAGCTGCAGAGTAGAGCACATTCTTCACATCTGGTTCTGTCCTGACTGGGCTAAGGGCTACTGTGTGAGCGACTTTTTGTTTGATCTGGGTAAAGGCATGTTGCTGTTCAGGGCCCCACTGGAAAGTGTTTTTCTTGCGGGTAACCAAGTAGAGAGGGCTCACAATCTGGCTGTACTCGGGAATGTGCATTTTTCAAAAGCCTATGGTGCCTAGGAAAGCTTGTGGTTTTTTCTTGTTGGTTGGTGGAGACATCACTATTGATGACATTAGTGGGAATCTGACGTCATCCATCTTCCCACTTAATTCCCAGGAACTGGATTTCTCGAGCAGGTCCCTTAACTTTGCTCTTCTTGCTAGCAAAACTAGCTTTTAGGAGAATCTGGATGATCTTCTTTAAACACTTCAGCTGCAGTGTTCACCCACACAATGATGTCATCAATACTGCAGATGTTCTGGACCCTCACGCTTTTTTAGTACAGTCTGAATCAGTCCATGGCAAATGGTAGGACTGTGCTTTCACCCCTGGGGCAGTTGGTTCCAGGTGTACTGCACATCCCTTCATGTGAAGGCAAACTGTGGCTAAAACTAAAGGGGCCAACTAAAAAGAGGGGCCGTTTGTGTTTGCTCCCCAGAAGAACCCCATTGAAAAGTTTCCTCCCAAATTTGCCCTAAACCAAAACACCAATGATCCCCTCTTTCCTCTGCCCTACTATTTTTAATTATCTCAAGCTCCTCTGGTGGAAAAGACAATTTCTCTAGCAGTGGTGTGTCGCTGTTGACCTCATTTCAGAAAGACAAGACACACTCTTTCAAGGAGTGAAAAAAGTTGAACTTTATTGTATACATCCCTTTATATAGAGTTTTATAAACCCTCCTGTATCTATCCGCTATTGTTTGGTAACAAGCTGTCACCCCTTGGCAATTGGTCAGTTGTGGTGCTTTTTAGAGAATTAATTCATGTTTTATAGAAATATATGGTATAAAATCATTTTGAATCCAACAAATAAAAGGCGATTGTGAAACTGCAGCCTCTGCCGGGAACAGGGGAAGCAGCGCATTTGCAATAGAAAGAAGGGTGTCTCCACCAGGAGATGGGTCTCCTCCAAAGATGAGATTACCAACAACCCAGTGACCAACACCTGATGGAAATCGTATCTACATCGGCCTGGGTGTGCATCCCAATACCGGCTTCCCGCAAATGTAATCAGGTGTCTAGCCCTGCCCAGAAAGCTATTCATCGGACTGGCAGATGGGAAGGAAAGAAATATGGATATGGAACAGCAACTGAGTGGAGAAAAGGATGAGGCAACCTTCTTTCTGGCTGAAAAACTGTATAAAAACTGGCCCTGCAAAAGTGGACTTTGTGAACTGAGGGAGATTTAGTGCGAGAGAGAGGCTTAATCTGCGGTTCACCCAGTACTGATCCTGGGCTTGGTGCTGACCTTTGCTTGTGGCTTTTTCGAATTTCTATTTGGCAATATTTATCAATAAAATGGCTTATTGATGAAATTGGCTGATCACTTATTACACAGTTTTGAACAAGGTGTCTACATGCAGGAAAGGATTGTTTGTGAGATGTTTTCATTCTTTGCTGAGATGGTTGGGGCTGTTGAAACAGGTGCAAGAAAAAAGTCTTAATTTGTAGAATTCTTTTGCTGGGAAACAAGTTGTTTTTCCCTGTTGCAGGCTCCTGTTTTCATGAAGAGCTGTTAGCTTTCTCACAGCTATGTCGGAATAAATCGGGATTCGGACTGTAAAGCCTATACAGGCCTACTGTCAGCCACCACAGTGGTAGGGTTACTGGGAGCAAGGGGAAGATCTTAGAGATTTTTGGCAACAATGCAGTTTTCTGAGCTTCTTTATCAGCCAGTCAGTCACCTATTGCTTCCTCTGAGCACCTTGCCTGGTGTCCCCTAACATGTGTTATTGCCACCTCTTTTGGTAAATTCACTACCTCCAATAGGCGAGAAATTAGGTTCTCATGAGGTAATGTTTTTCCCCTGTGGGCTAATAAACCTCTTTCTTCCCATAATTTCCCAAATGCATGTATCACCCCATATGCATATTTAGAATCAGTAAAAATATTCACTATCTTGTTCAGATATAATTCACAGGCTCTCACAAACACATACAGCTTTGCTGCCTGAGCTGACCATGTGAGTGGCAACCTCCCCCCTTCCTTTAACTCCCTTTCATTAACAATAGCCTATCCTGTAAATCGTTTCCATTCTACCACCCTTGAAGACCCATCAAGAAACACATTTTCTCCCTCAGGCCAGGGAGTGTCTCGTAAATCTTTCCTAGCCTGGGTCTGGAGATCTGTCACTTGAATGCAGTCATGGGTTTCTTCTTGGCACCCCTCTTCAGGGCCATTCACTGAGGCTGGGTTAAACACTTCCCCACTTTTAAATTCTAAATTCTCCTGGTTCTATTAAATAAGATTTGTTATAAATGAGAAGAAGCTAATTAAAATAACAGAATTTATTTAACAAATTAAAAAGACAATTAAAAAAACAATAATAAACCAATTAAAAAGCCACAATAAAATTGGACAACATCAATCCAATGTTGGGTGGGCAGAGTGACAGTAACAACGGTACTGTCCAACCTCAACCACACACCCTATGTTTTGGTGTAAGGGTTGTTATACGGTTTATTTGTCCTGAGGCTAAGTCCATTGAAAGTCCAAATATTGATGTATCTCTTTATTTCCAAGTGAGGTCTTGTCAGAGGTTCCTGTAAGCGTGAGAAGACTTGATAGTCTTCCCGGATCTCGTCTTTGGGGTGCTGATTTGGTCATCCTTCAGGATCCTCTATCAAGATTGGCATCAGATGTCAAGCAGCTGTTAAGTGGAGGCCCATCATTGATGAATGGGCCATCTCCAGTCCGGCCATGTCATTTCTGTTGCAAATTTGGTGGTTTCGCGGCTTGCACCACAGGTCTTGGAATCTTGGAGATGCCGTGGAGTAGCTTTTAATAAACCAAATCTTTGATACACAAATTTAAACATTACATTTACCACAAGATTCATACTGTAATAACCGAGTGCTGGTCAGTCAGAGGCTCTTACAGTTAACAAAGCTTTAACTTGTTGTGAAACTTTAACAATCAGATATCCTCCCATTGTCAGTTTTTGGGCCTCCGTTACCATTAAAGCTGTGGCTGCACAGTTCTGCAGACAATTAGGCCAGCCTCTGGCCACTGGGGCTAACAGCTTGGAAAAATAAGCAACAGGCCGCCATGTTACCTCGTGTTCTTGTTCCAAAATTCCTTTAGCATGGCCCTGTTTAACATTATTACATTGTCCTGGTTTAGGTCAAATTTGGGAGGAAACCTCTGAATGGGGTTCCTCTGGGGAGCAAACCCAAATGGCCCTACCCCCAGCCAGTCCGGGAAAAAAGAATTTCCTCAGAGAAAAGTGGAAAAAACTTTATTTAACAAACAAAATGCCTACGAGCATGAGGAATGAAAAAAATTAAACAACAAAACCTCTCGCTGCTCCAAAGAGAGATGGCAGACTGAGGAGGTTCTCACCAGAAGTTAGTTTCAGTCTTTCTGGTGCTGGAAAATGCTGAGGTCCAGGCCCTGGTGTTACCAAATATCAGAAAATCGTATAGCAGTAGTTATGCTAAGGCTTCTTGGCTAGCATTAGGGCACTAGGCCTTGGGAAGGTAGCTTGGGAATGTGCTGGGTCTGTGGAAACAATAATCAAAAGGATTAGCAAAGCATGAAAAACATACTGAAAGGGCAAACCGTCTTAAAGATAAAGTTTGAAATATTAATAAGAGGGGGTCTAGTGACGGGGAAAAGTAAACTTTGGTAATTAACCTATAGTTTTGAACAAGACAAGCATGCAGAATTTATTACTTTAGGAGTCTGTTAACTAGTAGATGAATGTCTTTGCTTTGATCAAAGAATTTTTCTGTTTGTCACGTAGTATGATGAAGTAATCTTTGTAAAAAGGTATAAAAACCTGAGTCTTGATGAGGGTCTTTGGGAATCCTGATTTGGGACGTTGGTCCCCAGGACCCCGGGCCCCGAATAAAGCACGACATAAACTGACTCCTTGTTGGTTTGTGTTTTCACTTCGTTTTGGGCAACACTGGTGGGCCACGGATGCCGGATTCAAATCCTTCTCTGAGTTTTCAGTCCAGAGCAGACTTAAACAGTCCCAAGAAAAAGAGAGAAAAACAGTCCAGGAAGCTTCTTTGCCTCAGCTAGCTAAAATAGCTAAAAGGAAAAAAACCTCTCCCGGTCGCTGTCCAAGTATCCAACGAACACACCGTCCCGAGGAAGAAGAAAAAAAAAAAAAAAAAAAAAACCAAAACCAAAAAAACAAACAAAAAAAACAACAGAAAAAGGAATGTGGAGGAGTGAACACTTTTCAAAAACAAACTGCGCGCGTTTTCTTCCCTGCTCACCCTCAGAACCACTCTTAAAGGTACAGAACACAACCTACAGCACACACAGAACAGACGATTGGGGATACAGAGGCATCATAGTCAACCCAGGACATACATATAACTCAAATTCCTTTTCTGATTCTGGAAGAGCTAAGATTGGGGCATTAATCAATTTGTCTTTTAATTTCCTAAAGCTTTTGCTCTCTTTCTGGTGTCCATATCACAACATTAGGACTGTCTTGGGTTAAAAAGTCATATAAAGGTCTGGCCAAAACAGAAAAATCCTTAATCCATGCTCTGCAGTAAGTACCCTACCAACCCTAAAAACTGCTGTAACTCTAGCTGGGGTAATGGTACTTGTAGAATTCCTTGTATTCTTTCTGGATCAATACACCGTAACCCTCTAGTCAAAATGTGGCCCAAATATGTAACCTTTTTCTCTACCAACTGTGCCTTCTTTTCAGACACTCTAAGTCCCTTTTTAGCAAGAAAATTACAGTAGCCTCTTCAACCACATTTTCTTGTTCCCCTGATAAAAGCAAGTCATCCACATATTGTAACAACCTGACTCCTGAGGGTGGAGTAAAGTCTTTTAATATTTTCTGCAAGCCTTGCCCAAAGAAAACTGGTGAGTCTGTATATCCCTGCGGGAAGATTGTCCATGTCAATTGTTGCTTTACCATCTTCCCTGGAGCTGGCCACATTTCTGGGTTTATTTCAGCATAAGTCTTCTCAGACATTTTACACAAAGTTACCACAGTGTTAGCCTCTGTATCATTTTTCACAATACTATTTTGCATTCCTACTTTAGCCATCAAATCCCTTCCCAGTAAACAACAATCACAATTAGGAACAAACAGGAATTCATTCATTTCAAACCTATCCCACATATCTACTCACAGCGGTTGAATAAAATGCACCCACTCATCCTTTCCACTCACCCTTTGAATATTCAATGATCATTTTGGCAATTTTCCCCTATTAAGGATAAAATGCAAAGTGGATTGAGAGGCCCCTGTGTCTATCAGTAAACATATCTCCTCTCAATCCAGACCTACCTTAAAAGTTAGCAAGGTCTCCACTGTGGTGGTTCCCTGGTATAACAGGAGCCCCTGACACCCCTAACAATCCATCTCCATTATCCTCTGGACTTCCTTCTCCTAGGGATCCAGCTGTCTCTGCGGGCATTCCCAGCATCCCTCTGCCCTGCAGATAGCACATTGATTCCTTCCTAACCGCTGTTTGGGTTGGCTCTCCCCTGCTGAGGAAGGAATGCCTCTGCCACTTCCTTGTGGCCAGCCCTGTCCCTTCTATCCTGGGGGACCCCTTGGGTCCTGAGGTTTATCCCTCTTGTGAGAAACGATGCTCACTTTTAAAATTTAAAAGGTTTATTAAACCTTAACAAAATACAACAAGAGACTGAATAAGGATGAAAGAGCAGCGCTGGGAGTGACACTTGTGGCTCCTTTTTATCTAGGTGGAAATGGTTTGGCTCCTCCTGCCTGGGTAGAGCATCTCACAATCGGATGATGTAATGTGTCATGTCATTGTTGAGCTTAATGGCCCATTAACAGAAGATATCCCCATGGAGGTAGTGGAAGACTGAACAGAGATAAGAAACAATGCCCCATCCGGTTTTAACAGCTGTCTTGTTATCAGAAAAAGCAGTCACCCCCTCCCTTCTGGAGTTACAACAGATAAAGAAAAAACCCCTCCCCAACCGGGTTTCAACAGATGGAATAGAATAAACATTTTTTTGGTTACAAAACCCAAGTCATTCTCCTTAAAAGTCAAGGGTCTAACTGAAACCCCTTTTCCTTATTTGGAAACACGTGCTCGGGTGTGGGGGTCCATTCCTACACTTTATTGCACCCTTTGGGCATCTATGTCCTTAATTACCTCTGGGAGAATGTATAAACCAACTCCACATTCTTCCAAGGGATTCTTTGAAGATATTTTGGGGTTGTCATCCCTTTTGCTGGGGCCCCTTCCTGACTTTACCATTGCAACCGTCCATGGGAGCCCTGTTTTACTTGTGCTACCCTCCATGGGTACCCTCGCGGGTGGACCTGTGCTACTGTTATAAATAACTAAGCAGATCATTGGCTTTCGCTGTTAAATATTAGTGTTTGCTAGTTATTATTAACAATGATTTTGATGTAGTACAGTTTGCAATCACTTTTTAACTGTTCTTGATATAAGTTGTCTACTTCTGTGGCTAATGCCCTGGACATGTGTATCTTATCTATGTATTAGTGTGATAAACATATATTAAAGTTTAGGCTTCCACAAAATATTAAAATAGACACTATGGGATGTTACCTTTTGCAGGATGCTTTTACCTTTAACTAACCGACAATAGTGAAAATAACTTCGATAAGTTTGTGGAAATAGCTAAAACTGTCTGTATGTGTTGTGGTTTAAAAACAAACCAAGTGAGAGGCTCTAAGTCAGAAATAAAATTTAATGAGAAGAAAAGGAAAATAAAATAGAATAAAATAAAATAAATACAAAAAGAAAAACCACTGACAGAGTCAGAGTACAACCTGATCAGGGTGATGGAAGCAGTCAAGACGAGGTGGTCTTCCTGAAGCAGTGATCTCGTAGAAAGGTCTGGTAGCTCCAGTCCTCTGGAAATCCAGTGAATGAAGGCTGCTTCTACTGTCCCAAATCCCAGCTTATATCCAGGTGAGAATGCTTGGCTCCTCCCCGTGGGCGGAGCATCTCACAATGGGATGATGAGTCATAGAGGAGGGCCTTGATGGCCCATTAAAGAGAGATAACTCCCTCCAGGAGTTATCTCTGAGTCATGCAAAAGGCATTGATGGGCCATTAACTGAAGATGGTGATAGAATACATCCTAAACTACAACCCAGAACGGTATGATTAGATATCTGTGTGAAAGAATCACACAGATAACATCAAATGAAAGGATGTGAAAAAGACTCTTGCCACTGACCCCGTGGCTACCAATAATCCACATTTGTCATTGTGAGGAAATGGCATACACGTTGTGAGGAAATTATGTACACAATTCTCAAAAATCAAATCAACACTATTGCAAGACAGGTCAAGGGTCAAACAAAGCTAAAGAATTCCTGGAACATGTAAAAGAACTCACTAGGATGTTTGAATATGTATAATCTTCATGAATATGCATTTGGATCAATGGAATGAAAATATATAAGTTGTTATAGCTAACTCGTGTGCTTCTGGCAGGTTGCCAAGCACCCCATTGCTGGATACTGCCCCTTTTATCCCTTATTAAACTTTTAAAAATGTTAAAGAGTGAGCCTTGTTTCTCACACTACCCTCCACGGTTGCCCTCCCAGGTTTACTCCTCAAAGATCCCATTTTACTCATCAGTGAGACTTTCAGGGGTCCTTCCCTGTGGACTCTTCACGGACCCCCCTGGTTTGCCACTCATCAGTCTCCTGGACAGCCCCAGGAACCCAATCAATCTCCCGGTACTGGCTGCCACCAAGGGGAGCTGATCACCAAAACTGGGTGAGGCATGCCTTCAGCTCTGCTCGCTGATGGCCATCCCCGGGTGGTGGAAATATCCTAGACAAGAGGCCCCAAATTGTCAGGAAAATTAATCCACAAACACCAGAGCTGTATGTCCAAAAAGGAGAAAGAGGAGTCCTGTAACTTTATTCAAATAAAGGGAGAAGCCATGAGGCATTACCCCTGGGATCTCTCAAATATTTACGAGACGCAGCCTCCCTTTTTTCCTAATTTCCCAACTGCATTTCCCTCTCTTTTTCCCCATTGGCTGAGGTACTTGAGAGGTACAGACTTCCCAAAATGCCTAATACAGACTCCCTTCTAATGTGTATCTCCCCCTCCCTTATTTTCCCTTGTGTTTCTGTTCTTTTTCTCTAAATTCAGAGATTTAGGACAGTCTTGAGTGAGTAACAGTCTGTGTCAATTAGTGGAATTCCTATGGAATTTATGGTTCCACTCATTGCTTCTTTCACCTACAAGTATCTGGATTTATCTACCAACAGGCCCACAGTTTGTAAAGATACATCCCTCTCATTCCTTTCATCCAGAACAAAGAAAGACACCAAATGCTGGGGATCTTCCCCCAAGATGGCACTCCACAGCCCAGCGTGTAGTTCAAAGGACAAAGGGAAAAATGGTGTCAGCCTTCCCCCATTGTCCCACTCTGCTCTGCTTATCTCCCCAACAGCTGGAGCTCTGACTGGTTGTGCTGGTTTTGCATTAATTGACATTTGGTGAGGAGGGAAGAAGCCACCCAAGGAAATAATTTATTCTGAGAGAAGCTGTTAAAAGCTTCCTCTGTGCCTAGCCAAACCAATAGCTGGCTAGCTCTGAGAATGGACAACCTATTAAACCATTAAGCAGCTATATCCGCCTCTGTGAGATTCACATTTTAAAAATGGGCAAGCCCAGGAAAAGCTCTCTTACTTCCAGATCTTGAACAGGTAACAGGGTACCAGCAGGGCTGGGCCTGCTCCGCCGCATGGCCTGCGGGCCTGGTGGGGCCAGGCCCTGCCTCTGCTGCAGCACTGGCCAGGCTGCCCCCCCCATCTCTACCCCCCAAGCATGGCCAGACCGGCCCGCAACTCAGCTGAAATTCTGCCACTGCTGAGTTTCACCAGAAACTGTCGGGCAGGGAGAGGGGAAGCCATGAGCCTGCAGCTGAAATTGAATGAAGCAGGGGCCGGAGACCAGCTATGTGGCCAGAGTGGCCACTACCATTCTTGCCGGGCCCCCTGAGATCCTGTTACAGCCCCAGCACGGCCTGAAATCCATCACTGTGACTGCTTCGGCCACTGCCCAGCAGAAACCATCATGACCATCTGCAGGCCCTGGATGAGATATTAACTCTTTCACTGAACAAATGAGACTTGCAGATCTTCAATCCTCTCTCGAGTGAGAGAAAAAGACAGAGTGAAGACATGTAGAGAAACAACATGAAGACACCAAGATTAGTAAAGAAGGAGTCAAGTCTCAGATGGGAGGAGAATAAGGAGATGCCGTAGTCTGAAATTCTTTTGTAAGGCCATGGTGATGGACTGTGATACACTAGAATATCCCTTTAATTAATGAAAGAAAGAGCACGGAGGGATGGAGTGTTCCAATTGTAGACATGAGCAAAGGCATTCGTGCTGAAGCAAGTAAATGTTGAAGTAGCTGTGATCCCATGAGAAGCTTGAACGGAGAGAGAGATGAGAGTGATGAAGGGTCTTTGCCCCCAGGGAAAGAAGACCTCTGTTCCCAGAGATGAAGATGATCTCAGAGATAGATGAAGAGAACCTTTGCTTTTGAACAGCTCATCCTTAAAATAGTACCCCATAAGTTGATATGGCCCATGAAAGCAGCTGAGTGAAGGCTGTGAAAGATGAGAAGGACTTCATGAATGCAGATTTCCTGGTGGCTTCTATTTGTGGAAATTGAAGCCACAAGGGAACTGTTTTCTTGTGGAGAAGTCTCCATGACATGGCAAGAGAAACTCCTCTCCCTAAGTAAACTGAAGAAAGGCTATTTTAGAGTAGGTAAACTGACTGAAAATAACAAGTTTTGTCTCTGTATATTGTCAGTGGGAAAGGAAAGAGGAGTTGGGGGGCAGAAGTGTTCTGAAGGTTTCATTCTGATTCTTTTGTTTGTTTTGTTTTCTTTTAGTTCTGTTAATAAAGTTTTCTTTATACCCTTTAAAGTTTGAGCCTGCTTTGCTCTCCTGTTAATTCTTATCTTGCAACAGAAAATGAGTAAGTAATTCTAGTGTTTACCCTGGCATTTGGCCAGCACTTAACTCACCATATTATTTGGTGCATTGGCCAGGAAATCTCAGATTGGTGAACCAAAACCACTACACTGGTATTCTCTGGATCAAGGGCTAGAAAACCATGGAAGGATTTCACCTTCCACGTGGCAGGAGACAGGCAAGGCAAGATGGCTGGGCTGGGATGACTCCATAGTCATTCTCTTCTCTGATGCTGTTGGTGAATTGGAGCTTTGCTGGAGCCGGGGCTGCTCCACTCAGTGTGGCAGTGACAGACAGGCATCTGTGGAATTTGCCCCAAGGCAGTTTCTCCAAGATGAAAAAAACCCCAAAAGAGAACCCAAAAGGGGAAAAAAGCCTCTGCCCAAGCAAAGACCTAGAAGCCAGCAAGGCAAAAATCACTTGGCTAAAGAGCATGAGCTGTCTGCCAGAGCAGACTTTAAAACTGTCTGCAGTACCACCCTGTCCCTGTTTCCTGGCTGCAGGGTCTTAAAGAGGCAGTAACAATTTTGGGTACAGATAGATATAGAATACAGTAAGATTTTGGGTTACCCACAACAACTCCCGATGGAACTGGATTTTCTGCTGAGGTTGGTCTTGGTAAGCAAGCTGTTACAGAACTCTAAGGAAAAAAAAAAAAAAAAGTAGTAATACATATTCCCCCAACAAGAAATAAAATAGAAAGCAGATTTGTTTCCTTCATGTTTTCATGTGTAAAAGATTATCCACCAGTTTACAATGATATGTGATACCTGGTTTTAGGTGTGGCTGATGAACCCAGTGCTTGATTACTTCTACCCTGAGTACAGTGTAGGTTACCAGGAGGACTTGGAAAGGTCCTTTCCACTTTTCCTTCAAGGGTTCAGAGTTTTAAGTCTTTACATATACAAAATCCACAGCTTGGTATAGATGAACAGATGCATCCAAAGCAACAGGTCCCAATAGGGTTATAAACGGAAAGAGTCCAGCAAGAGTTTTTCGTTAAGAAACCAAGTATAGATTTAAATCTGTTTCTCCCTCTAAATGTATTTCTCCTGGAATTGATGGTGTTTGATATGGCCATCTGTACAGGTGAGTCTAGTCCAAATGATCAGTTGATAACAATGTACCTTTTAAGACTTAAGAGTTAGTCCTAGTGCTATTGTGAGAAACGAGGACCACTCCTCAGTTAAAATTTAAAGAAAATTTAATAAGGGACAATAGGGGACAAAGTCAATAAAGCAAAAGAAACAGCACTGGGTGCTTAACTGCAGCCAGAGGAACACCAGTCAACACAGCAACACCCCTTACATACCCTAGGTATTGCATCAGCCAAACACATATTCATAAACAGTCATACATATTCAAACATTTTAACATAGTTCCTCCTCCATCCCGCCTTTTTGGAGCATGTGCAGTTGTCCTAGTCGTGATCATTTGTTACTTTTTGACACATTCAACAGGTTTCGATTCCTTCATTGGTTAAATGTTAACATTGCAACAACTCTTCACCAACATTGGTATCAAAACACAGCCTTCGCATTAAAAGAACTGTAAACTTCAGCAAAACTTTTCTTACAAAATTCAACATAATAAAATACACAGTATTCGCTCTAACAATTGTGAAAGCCAACACCGTAATATATTTATCACACTATTAACTAATAATTTCAGCAAAACTTTTGAGACTTCCCTTACCTTGGTGCAGCATGGGAAAAGTCCTGGCCATCCAGGAAAAGCGTCTACCAATACCAAAATGTACCGGTACCCATTCTGCCTGGGCAATTCTGCAAAATCAATTTGACAATAATCACCTGGTGAATTTCCCTGTTGTATTAGCCCTGGAGATGGCTTTCTTCCTTTCTTGGGATTATTTTGAAACAAATCACACATTTTTCCATGACTGATCTATTACTTTCTGTCACTTTTGTGCTTACGATATTCCTTTATAAGCTAATCACCATATTCTATATTTCCCAATGTGTTTCCTGATGTTTTAGTTCTGTTATCTTATACATTAGTTGTGGAGGTGTTGGGGTTTTAGGAGTTCCCCTTTTGTTTTTTCCTCTTAAGGAATTTCCCCCCATATGTGTTGCTAGGAGATAATAACGACTGGATATTTAAGAGAGACAAAAGAAATTGTCAGCTCAGGGGAGGGGTGTAGCTGGCTACTCTCTCTTTACCTGAGGTTTTCCGTGAACGGCAGAGATACCGCGAGATTTGGACAGGGGAAAAAGGGGTTGGGTGCAGCCCCCAGCCCACTTGTGCTATCGGCATTCAGAGGGCAGAGAGGTTGCAGTCGATGTAGGGAGAATTCGTCACCACTGCAGGGTGCCGTCTCCTACTGCCTTTCTTCTACCGTGAGTAGAACTCTGCTCGTAAGAGCAGCCGTTGCACTGGGACTTTTTCACCATCTGCTTGGGTGCCTCAGGGAAAAAAACCCGTCTCAGTCAAACTGCCATTACCATGTGCTTCTCGGGCTCGCACCAGAGCATCCCCTGCAGCCACGGGGGAATCATCACACTTGCCCTGCCCACTGGGAGCCACCTGAGCCCCTGCTGTCTGTGACCATCACTACACCAAAGGGGAAAGAGCCTGCGGCTGGGAAGGTTGTTACTGGGTTTCTGGTTCTATTTGTTGTAACTGCCATAGTTGTTGTTGTTTGTTTGCCTTGTTATACATACTAGTATACTGTTTTTCCTGTTCTCATATCTTTGCGTCAAAGCCCCTTAATTTCAAAATTATAATAATTTGGAGGGAAGGGGGTTACATTTTCCATTCCAAGGGAGGCTCCTGCCTTCCTTAGCAGGCACATGTCTTTCAAACCAAGACAGGAGGTACAATTACTTGCCCACATGAAGTTACCAATCACCTGCTGGAATTTTCTGCAGCTTCTAATGCTGGGGCTGACTGCCTGTCCTGATTACTATAATTTGGTTTTTGTTCCAGGATATTCAACTTTTTGCTAGGTATTAGTGCAAGGATACCTTTTTCATCAACTTCTTTAGCTATTTTGTTAGCTAACTGATTCCCTGTATTAACTGGGGAGTCTCCAAAGTGATGGGCTTTACAAGTACATCACAGCCACTTTTTTCAGCTTTTGCACACTCTCTAGAGGTTGACTAATTTCTTCTTTGTACTTAATAATGTCACAGCTAGTCTTTAGCTAAGACAAAATAAATCTGGTCATGACAAGTCCAGTTTGGCTGACCTGGCTTGTTCTAGAAGTCCCTAGGTGAATAAGAGAGCTCGTGAAGAGATCTCAGCCAATCATAGCCAGTCCAGAGAGCAGACATATCACTGGTGAAGGAGCTGGGCAGGGCTAAGACTCAGACCAATCAGTGCCTAGATCCGTGAGTTTTGAACTTGCTATACAAGAAGGTTTCAAACTATAAAAGAGGCTGTTTGTCTCATGATCAAGAGGACTCGAGTCATGTTTTCTGTCTCCCTACCTACAACCGTGATGTAATATAATAGGAGACCTCTGTGCCGATAAGAATCCCCTTTCCTTCCATATGGCTCCATGTGTATGTATTATTCTAAAAACATATTTTGAATCAGTGCATATGTTTGCCCTTTTACCCTCAGTGATTTCTAGTACTCAGTGTAAAGTCGTTAATTTTGCTTTTTGTGCTGATGTGTCCAGGTAAAGCCTGGACTTCTGTTACCTGGGTCAAGGTTACCACAGCTACCCGTCTTCCATTTAGTACCATGCTGCTCCCACCAGTGTGTAGTTCTGGGTCCCAGATGGAATGGCTCTTGAGATCTGGTCTGCCAGAACACACTTGTTCAATGGTTACCAGTCACTCGTGGTAAAAAAGTCTCTGGACTTCTTCTGAAGCCTGGAGAAACATGGCTGGGTTCAAAGCAGTGGTTAGATTAAGTTCAAGACTCCTGCTCCAGTGGGGCAACCTGGTATTTCAGCATCCTGCTGGTGATGTCAAATGTCCTCTTTTTTGTTCCAAACCAGCTATTACGATGTGGGGTCCATATCAGCTTTCATGCTTCCTGGGTTAAAAGCTCTGCAGCTACTGCCATGTGGCAGGACTGATTGGCGTAATAACCATAGTTCTGACATTAATGGATTCTATTCCAAATTTGCAAAATTGGATTTAACAACATGTGTAAATCTGGCAATAACCATTTTCTCTAAAAAGGTCTCAGAAGAATAGATCTAACTTTTTTCCATAGTATTAAAAATCTTAATTAGTACTATTGAAGTACCAAAATGATTGATAGTTTTAGTTGTTTTGTTAATATTTTTATATGTTTTGTAGCTTTCTGCAAATATTGCTTTGGAATGCTTGTGTCTTCACTCTGATTGACATAGTGGGTAGAAAAGACTTGTCCCTGAATGTAACTTAAATTTTCATATGATTATAGAATCAGTTTTGTTTACCTCTTCCTGCCTCTTCAGGGTAATGCATAAAATTCCCAACTGGAGTAATATGCTAAATAGGTAGAAAAAAATCGAGTTTCATTGCATCTTTGATTCCCTGTGACAATCAGACTATTATATAATACATGTGTATTTGGTTGGGTTATTGTAAAGTTGTCTAACACTTGATATGTTAAGCAAGAATATGCAAAATACTGAATTTCACTGAAGGAGAACATTGAACTAAGAAGTGTGAATGGAAATGAAAGGAGTTGATGACCATCTACTGAACCTCTCCAACCACTACAACCAAGAAACTACCTCCATGAACTCTTCTTTGTTCCTGATTTGCATCTCATCCTCCTATGATCTTAAGACTCAAGGGATGAGAAACATCCTGACCTACACAGACTGGTATCAACACAAGTAAAGTGACTTATTGGATTGTCCCCAACTACCATGAACACTCTGAATTTAATGCTATGTCTTGTAGTCTCTTGGTTTATCGCTAATCATTTTTTATATATCTGTGTTACATGAGCTAATACATAAAATACATAAACTGAAACAACAGCAGGTACTTCTCATCAATATCAATAATATGTTTAACACCTTTTAAAGAAATAGTGAAGCTTAGAAGAACAATGTGTATCAAAACACTCAGCAATGGCATACTGAGACATTAATTTTGAAGAATTAAGGACTTTAGTTAAACTAGATATTGCTGAGGTAGACTTCCCTTTGCTAACTAGATATTGTTGAGGTAAACTTCCCTTTGTTAACATAAGCCGGATTTAAGGAACTGATAAATCAGGAGGCCTGTCAACTTAATCAATAGACTCCAAGAACACAATGTGATCATAAATCAGATAGTCTTGAGAAAACAGGATCCAGGTGTCACCAACACTAAAAGGTTAAAAAGTCAAAGCGAGGAAGACGCATCTTACTTCATCATTTTGAGACCCCACCCCATAAGAAGGATCACCGACTCATTTCAAAGAACAAAATATGCATGCTTAATTGCTTTTTGGCTAATTACCATACAGAGCGGAGAATGGATGAACCAGAGTTATGAATATGCATTTGTGTTTTGGGTATTCAACACTCTTGTACATAAAAAGACCCTGTGACCATCTGTAAATTGTGTGTGTGTATTTGGGAGCTATCCCTCACGCTGCCCGGCGTCGTAATAAACATACCCTTTCAGACTTCAAACTGTTAGACAGTCTTTGTCCGTCATAGTTGGATATCGGTATTAGACCAATATCCATATTTTTTTAATAAATCAATATGCATATGAAAGTGGATACTTTTATAGCATGGAGTCAAGAGGTACCTGTACTACTGTTGCCTCAAGTTTGCCTGCTTTTCACTGTTTGTATTTTGTTCTCACGCAGCTTCAAGTAAACTATGTATGTTTTTAGAAAATTATCTTTGTTTACATACTTCTCCTCTCTAGGAGGAGAAGGATGATTGATGGTGATGTTCACCAACGAGGTCGAAGTGGCTACCTGTGTAGCCAATCTTGGCCTGTCTGTAAAATTGTATATATTATGGAGTCAGAAAAATAAAGTAGAAGCTTTCCTGCTTGACCTCCTGCTGCCTGCCTCGTCCTTTCATGCTCCTAACAGCAGCTGCAAGTGTGACCATCCGTCACATACTACTACTCCATGAGGTAAAGTAAGTGACTGCAGGACTTCCCCCCTACCACAGAAAATCTTATCTGTTCTGTCCATCAGCTTGTGCAATAGCTCCAGGCATTCTCCCCCTCCTGTGAATTGGTGAGATAATCCAGGCCAGACATCTGTCAGGTAGGGAGTTATCTCCAGCTAGTGAGATCTCTCTGACATCGGAGATGGAATTCCCAGCTTATAAACATCTTACCTTGAGAGCAACATGTAGGGATATAAGCTGCTGGAATTTCGGACTGACAGACACTTCACTTTACAAACTATAAAAGCCACACAAACATTTACGAAGTCAGAAGTGTCCTAAACACACCCTGAAAAAATGTAGGGCTCCTCCCTGAAGTTTGGATGCAAACTTGTGGTTCCTTTTCGGGGAAGTGAGAGAAAGGACTCTATGTGTACTCCATGACCAATTCAGTGGTAAGCTACATTGACTCCTAAACAATACCATTTCTTTGCTAGCTGTAATATAGGTACTGATGCCTTAAGTTCTAGCTTTCATATTATTGAGATTCTGTACTGCATTAGTATATAACTCTGAACTTCATATAAAGTTTTAGCAAGTTCTCCTCACAGTTTAGTTAGACAAAACAATCCTTTTCCAGCCCGAGAACCAAGGACAGCATTGCAGCTTCAGGCCCAAAAAGTATAAACAACAACAAATTGAGGAGAGCAAACTGTGAGGATGGGACTTCATAATCTGAAGCTGTAATTGGACAATTAATCTCAATATGTAAATGGACCAAAACTTATAAAAGTGTGAAAACGTGTGGCCCATCATCCATCTTGGGTGTAGCCTCAGCCAGGCTCTTGTACTGCCCAAGGTGTATTCTTTCAAGACCTTTTTAATAAATACCTACTTTATTCCTTTAACCCTGTCTAGCCTCTGTTCTAGGTAGCTTCTCAGGGCATCAGTACCTTTTACTGTGCACTGTATTTTTATCTACTAGTAGTTCTTTTTGTGTTATCCTGTGTAGTCTGTTTAAAGTCTTCTGTCTGTTAATTTTGTGTATTCAATAAATAATTCATTTTATAATAGACTTAATTGGCCATTATTAAGAATTTGCAAATGAGAGACATTTGGGGTGAAGGCTGCCTCAAACAGAGTCAAAGGCAGGACTTGTCTAAGTTCTCATTCCATTCATAACACACCGCTCTCAAGCATCCGGGTCATCCTTTACTTGCATTGTCCAGTGTTGGGGGTTAGGTTTGTTTCCTTTTACTCTAAAGAATTTTTTCCCCATAAGTTACCAAGGAGACTGTGTTGGATACTTAAGACTATTTAACAAAAAACAAAGGGGTGGTCAAAGCTCGGAGGGAGAGATAAGGCGAGTTTTGGGGCAGGTAAAGGACAGAGCTTGAGGCAGTTGGGCTCTCTGTTTTTCGGCATTCGGGGAAAGAGAATGGCTGGGTTGCTGCTCACTGCTAGAAAAGTTCACTCTCTTTGGAGAAGTCCAGTCCTGGGAAATCTGCCATCATCTGCTCGCCCTGGAATTCTGAGCTCCTCTGCCACCCTGCGGGAGCTGGGCCAGCCCTGTTCCGTTGTTGTGGTTTCTTCGGCACTGCTCCTCTTGCTACAGCGTGACTCTGCACCCCCCTGCCTGCTGGGACACCCTGCCCCTGCCTGCCGGGACATCCTGCCATTCCAGCTACCAGCCCAGGACTTTTCCACTGTTCCAGCTTGGTACTCTGAGGATCCTGCAAAGGCACCAAGACCAAACTGCCCTGGGTTTTTGTGAAGCAAAGCCCTCGAGGTTCTTGGTACTGTTTTTGTTATTAATGCTGTAGTTTGTTGTTTTTGTTTGCTTTGTTATACATACTAGTAAAGAACTGCTATTTCTATTTCCAAAATATTTTGCCTAAAAGCTTTTTAACTGCAAATTTATAATTGGAAAAAAGAAGGGGAGAGGGTAGTTTACTTTCTCCATTCCAAGGGAAACTCCAGCTTTCCCTGGCAGATACCTGTTTTCCCAAACCAAGACATCCGGTTGCTTGGAAAAGTACCTCACAGGCTGCTTCCATGACCTCAAATGTTGTGCCAATACCCCTAGTGCCATGTGCATTCTTTCATGCACAAATAAATACTTTTAAGTGTGGAAGTCCTAATGCAGGGGTCAGCATTAAGACTCTTCTTAGGGCTTAAAGGCCCTCTGACTCTCAGGAGTCCATATCATGTATTTTTTGGGGGAGGACCATACAAGGGTTCTGCCAGTATCCCATAACTGGCAATCCAGAACTGTCACCATCTGGCTATACCTAAGAAGGCTTGTAGTCCTTGGCTCTGGAGCCTGGCAAATGGCTTCTTTTTTGTTGCTTCCATAGCTTCATTTCCCCTGCAAGATCTCAAACCCAAGATATATTACTGCTTTTTTTCCATTTTTTGCCATTTTCTTTGACACCCTGTATCCAGATTGTCCCAAGAAATTTAACAGACTTACAGTAGCATCAAGATACTTCCTTTCAGTCTTGGTTGCTGGCAGAATATCATCTACACATTGTAGTCAAGTTCTGTCCAGATTTTCTTTTTCCAACATTTCAATTTCTTTTGCCAACTGATTCCCAAATAAAGTGGGGCTATTTTGAAGCCCTGGGGTATCACAGTCCATGTTAGCTGTGCCTTCTGCCCAGTGTTTGGATTCTTCCACTCAAAAGCAAATAATTTATAACTATCTGTGTCAAGATGAGTGTCTTCGGGGGTGGCTCATGGTGATGGAGATATCCCATGGTTATTTATGCCAGGAACTGACACTGCTCCCCCCCCCCCCCCCCCAGACCCCTGTGGCTTGGGGGATATAGTGAGAGGTGTAAGTTCAGCCTGGGATCCTGGGAGGTGGGGCCGGAACTGCCCCTCTTTTCCAGTTTCATGATTGAGGAGGGCTGCTGCATGGGTGACAGTGAGTGTATCTGGCCTAGAATACTGTTGCCCTGTGGTTTTCAGGACTGCGACCAAAACCTGCCTGCTTGTTTCCCTGCCGCTCCGGAGCCTAGAGACAATGCATGGACCTGAGACCGGGACCATCCCTCACCAGACCCCTCCCGGTAGTGTGGTGGCCACGGCTGCTCTTATGTGTTAGGCTCCAGGATTTCAATATGCCGCAGTCTTGGCGCTGCAAGCCTGCTTGCTCTTCCCTGCTTCCCTGCTGCTCAGGAGCTCAGAGCCAATGGGTGGACAGCCACCTGAGACCAGAAGCGTCCTCTGGCTGACCCCTTTCTCCAACATCATCACCTGCCCTGCCTCACTGATGCCTGCTAGCACCCTCTGCCATCTTCAAGCAAGTCACTGCAGCCATCGCCCCCCTGCCGGTTGTGGTCATAACTACACCAAAGGGGAAAGTGGTGCTTAACAGGTGGGGAAACTTCTTATTGGGGTTTTTAGTTGTTTGTTGTCTGTTCTGTTTTATATATATTTGCTAGTAAAGAACTGTTATTCCCTTTTCCATATTTTTGCTTGGAAGCCCCATAATTTCGAAGTTATAATAATTTGGAGGGAGAGGGTCATCTTTCCACTCCAGTAAGGTTCCTGCCTTCCTTGGCAGACATCTGTCTTTTAAACCAAGACAAGGTATTACAGGAAAAGGCATCCTTAAGATCGAGCACTGTGAACCAATTGTATTTCCCTTTCAGTGCTGTCAAGAGTGTGTATGGATTAGCTACTACTAGATGAATATCAGGTACTATTTTATTAATGGCCCTTACATCATGTACTAATCTATATTCCCCATTTTGCTTTTAATTTGTAATATCGGTTTTTTATACTCTGATTCACACTCTTTCCATAACCCCACATAAAAAAAAATTATAAGCTTCTCCAACTTTTTCCTTGCCTCCCACTTAATAGAATACTGTTTTTGCTTTACAGGTTTGAGAGTAATCCTCACCAGTTTGACCACCTTTGATCATCCAGGCATCTCAGTTGCCCATACCAACAAGGTTACAGCATCCTCTGCCTCCTCTGGGATTTCTTCCACCTCGTTTGATTCCTGTAACATAAAAATCTTTGCTTCCATGGCTTTTGATTCAGGTATTTGAATTTGTACTTCCCCATCCAGGAAAATTATTCCAGCATCCAATTTTCCCCAACAAGGGGATTGGGCATTCAGGCATATATAAAAATTGATGTGTCCCCATATGTTTTCCTAATTTAAATGGTAATGATTGTAAAAACAGGCCTGTGCTCTTTCTTCCCTGTCACACCCACAACGCTTACAGGTTCCAAGCTAAGTTTTCCTCTGCATATATTCAATACCGAATAAGTTGCTCCTGTATCAAATAATATTTACCTTTTCATTCCCCATCAATAATGTAACCAGGGGCTCAGCTGAGGATGATTGCCCCGGTCCCCTTCAGGGGAATTCTTCATCTTCACTTAAGGTTTGATGGTTTGAAGATCTGGGTTTAGGTTTCCTGTCTGCTTTTCCCCAGCCTAGGGACACTTCCAGTGTCCCCTTTCTTTACAAATTGCCAATGTATACTTCAGCCACTAATTATTACAAAACCAATTGTTTCTGAGTAAAGGGGTCCTCCCACAATTTCCTCCAATGCTTTAATATGCATGCTAGGGGGGATTTTTCAGAATCCTCCCTTTCACTAGATGAGCTACTCCCCATTTGAACCATGTGGTATGCCAAACCAATTACCATTTAGGAGCTCCTAGAAGGGACTCTAACCCTTCCCTGTTTCCACCTTAAGTATCTGTAAACCCAACCTTGCAAAGCTTTTGCAGCATCTTGCGGGCAGGTTAACACATTTAAAGTCAAGAATGCCTTTATCTTACCAGTGGTCTTGCTCCAATTTCCTTCAGTCTGGGAATTGCAGGTTCTCCCCAAGAATCCCTCAGCGTCGTCTGGAGGTCCCACAGTCCCTCAGATCCATTGAAATTCAGTGTAGCAGAGTTTCTGAGAAATGGAGGACATGACTTGTATTTGGAGTGAGGTGTGAGCAACTCCAGACTGGGCCCTTGGCCTGCAGAACCGGTGGGCCTTTGTGATGCAGCAAAAATTCAGGTTGTGGCGCAGCAAAAAATTCACCTCTCTCCTTTAAGGTGTTCCAGGTTCTAACGAGTGTTCATATGTAGTTTTATAGTGTTAATACGGAAGCCTCCTTAAGGCAGCAAGTGTGTACATTTTTTAAGTGCCTTGTAATGTCAATAAAGTCGCAAGAGAATAAATATGAAGAGAAAAACAATAAACGTCAGTGCGGCATCAAACACAGCCTCGGTGTGGATGTCGTAGCTCGGCCCAACCTCTAGAAAGGGACCCCAGCTTTATCTGGCACCCGGAACTGGGACCCTTTTTGCTTTAGTTACCGTAACCCTACCCCCGAACGCGCGTGGGTACGGTCCGCTGGCCGAAAGAAGGGGCTCAGCGGGGCTCCCCTGATTTGCGGTATCGGGGAGCCGACCCAGACGTGGGTCGTGTGGAATCGCTATCTCGCGCTGGCCACAAAGCATTCCACAGGATTCATCGCGGATCGTTGGATGAATCTCGCGCCGTCCCCAGAACGTTGGACGGTTTGCGGTCTCCTGGACGCAGGAGTGCTCGTTTTTACAACCGAGTTCGGCTCAGTTCGACCGGGGAAGCGAGCGAGGCAGAAAGCGAGAGGTTGGCGGGGGGGGGGGGGGGGGGGGGGGTGTTCGCAGTAGTGATCCGTGAGGCTACAGCGACACACCCTGGTGGAAGGTAAGACTGCGTTCGCTGCGGAACAAAGGGACGGCGGGGAAAAAGCATGGATCGAGAAATGCAGGCAGCTACGCGACTTCTTGTCAATATTATATCTAAGAGAGGAGAAAAATTAAAGGAGGCGGATTTAGAGCATATCACCCTATGGGCCAGGAGGAGAGGGAATCTGAACAAGCCATCGCTTGTTTTTGTTATAAACGGGCCAGGAGACCTGCTCCTTTGAAAAGCCTTTATTAGTCAGCTCTTTAAAGGGGGAACTCGAGGGGTCGCCTGCGCCGCCGCTGCTCCTGTCGCCGCCCTCGCTCTTGTCGCCGCTGAGGATCAGGTGTCAGGCGAATCTGCTGCTCTCCCCGCAGCAGTCGGGAGTCCCGGCCTCCCGCGAATCCCCAGGAACTCAACTGGGCTCGTGTGGTCTAGGGGCGTCACTTCTTCCCAGTCTCTTTGTGGTTATGGCGAGGCGGCAGAAGCAGAATTCAGTCCTTAGGTAGCTGAGGGTCTTCTCGGTGTTGTAGTGTCTCCCTTTTATCTGTATTTTGTGCTGGGTCCCGGCTTTTGGGTCCGCTTGCCGGCAACTGCACTTCGGTTTGGAGCGATGCACCATGGAAGTCCTTGGATTTTCCTATTAGGCGGGGCCGGCAGTTCGAGGAGCTGGTGGGGAATGGTGACAGCCTAGCCCGACGGAAGGGGAAGGGAACCCGGGGTTTTAGAGGGGGTATACAACTTGGAATAAGGTTTTGAGGGTACAAATTTTGGTACAAACAGCATAACTTTCTTAACAGACAGGTTACAACTGGCATAACATTTTAAACAGCATAACTTTCTTAACAAATGACAGACTGTGTCAAAAAAGGGAATTTCTTACATTTCATTCATATCAGTCCCCCCTCTATTTCTTTGATCGGGCCTTTGCCCGCATCAATTGGCAGTTTTTGATTCATGGGAATATCTTTTATTTAGTTCTTCAGATTGAGGTTCTAATTAAAGTAAAACTATTCTCTTATAGGGCACTTTCCAGTTAGGCGCTGCTTAAATGTTGCAGCATTTCATGCAATCTAATACTGCTTTATATCAAAACACGTGGGATTCACATGAGTGTGAACTCTTATAAGGGACTGCAGGTTCTCCTCGTCATAGATGGGATGGTGTGTAGTTCTCCCAAGAGTCCAGTATGAACCATTGTCTCGATCTCACCTGGTCTTGCCTCTTGGGTTGGGGAAGTGGGACAATAGCTCTTAGAGCATGCTCTTTCAATGTGTTTGCTCAATAGGACTATGATTAGTCCTCCCAAGAGTCCAGTATGAACCATTGTCTCGATCTCACCTGGTCTTGCCTCTTGGGTTGGGGAAGGTATTTAGCTGGCCTTATGGAGTTCCTTTCAGTGTATTCCCACTTCTTTTTCAGTTTTTGATTAGCCCTTCTGTGGTGTGCCCTATGAGAGATCTGTAATGATATTATCACAACTTTTTTAAAACAGCTTAACACTTCATGATATTTTAGAACAACTTACAGAGAACATTTTTAAATGACAGCTTTTGATAACAACTTGGAAAGATTTTGAACAACGGGTTTTTGTTGTTTTTTTTTTTTTTTGTTTTGTTTGTTTGTTTCTAATTGGGCTTTGGTTGTCTTTTGAAGGTTATTTTAAGTGTGTCTGGGTCTCTAATGGTGGTCTATTTGGATGGTGTCTTTGCTGGGGTATCAGAGACACTGGGAAGTGGCAATGGTTTTTTTATTCGGGATAGTTGTGTATGGTGAAGCCCCTATGTCTGACCTTGGTCGAACTCAGATTTTCAAGAGTGCTAGGGGCAAACATTTTAGCCAATTCATTCCAGTTTTTGTTATTAATTTAGTTAATACATTTTTGAAGGTTTTATTTATTCTCTCAATTCTTGAGCTTTGAGGATGCCTGGGTGTATGTAACTGCCATTTTATTTCTAAGGCTTTAACAATATCATGCAGGACTTGTGCTACAAAGTGGGGGCCTCTGTCTGAAACGATGTTATTTATCAGTCTATATCGGGGGATGATGTGTTCTAGTAGTATCTTTATTACTACTTGTGCTGTTTCCCTTTTTGTAGGGAAGGCTTCCACCCAATGCGTTAAGTGATCAACTATAACCAAAAGATGCTTATGTCCTTGTACTGGAGGCATTTCTGTGAAGTTTGTTTGTATATTTTGAAAGGGTCTTAATGCTATTTGTCTTCCCCCTGGTGTGGGCTTTCTTATTATTTTTTGATTTACTTTTTGACAAATTAGGCATCTTTCGGTAACTGCTCTAGTCAGGTTATAGATTCCAACACATAGGTGTTCTCTCAGAAAATCATTACACAACTCTTGGGTGCCCCAGTGAGTTAAGTTGTGTATTTCTGCCAGCATTTTTCGAGCTATTGCTTTATTTAGGAATTTCTTTCTATCTGGGGTCAGCCATTCCCCTTGCTTCCTTTGGTGTAAACCTAACTTTTTTATTTTTTGTAATTTATTTTATTATACATTGGTTTATTAATTTTGTCAGCTGGTATATCATTCAAGGTAAGAATTTTTATTGGTTCTCCCAGCTTTTGAGCTGCTAGTTTGGCTGCTTGATCAGCTACTTGGTTGCCCCTTCCTTCAAATGTGTTTCCTTTTTCATATCCTTTGACATGTACAATTGCTATTTCTCGGGGCTTCGTAAGAGATTCTAATATTAATTTAATTAATTCTTTATGTATCAGATCTTTCCCTTTTGAATTTAGGTAGCTTCTTTTTTTCCAGATCTTTCCAAATGTGTGTACTATTTTAAATACATATCGCAAGTTTGTGTAGATTGCACCTCTGTCTTGTTCTAATAAATCTAATCTCCTTTTGAGAGCATAGATTTCACAACACTGGACAGACCAGTTTGGGGGTAGTTTTTCTTTTTTTGTAACTTTTAAATTGTCTCTTTTTCTACCTTTGACTATAGTATAGCCTGATATCCTTTTTTCTTCAGTCAGCCTAGATGATCTATCAATAAATAGCACCCTCTCATATGGTAGAGGTATATCTTCAAGATCCTCTCTTGCTTTTGTTTGTAAATCTATGATTTCTATGCAATTGTGCTCTAAGTTTGGTGTGGGTTCCCCTGAGAGGGACTGGGCAGGATTTAGACTTTTTGATGTAGTTAGCTCTAAATCACTGGTGCCAGTTAAAATCACTTCATATTTTAAAATTCTAGAGTCAGTCAGCCATTGTTGAGCTTTTTGGCTCAACACTGTCCTGAGATCATGGGGGGTGTGTGCAATGATTTTTCTTTGCAGTGTCAGCTTTTGTGCTTCCTCTACAAGAACAGCTGTGGCTGCTACAGCCTGGAGTCAAGCCGGCCACCTTCTTGCAACTGGATCCAGATGTTTGGAAAGATATGCGACAGGCTTTTTGTGTCCTCCCCATTCTTGGGTTAATAATCCATAAGCTATTCCCCCTTCAGAGTTAATGAATAGGTCAAACTTTTTCTTAAGGTCTGGGAGACTCCGGACAGGGGCTGAAGACAATTTTGTCTTTAGGTCTTTCAATTGTTCTTCATCCTTATCTGTCCATTTTACAGGTTCAGGTTGGACTAACTTCTCATAGAGAAATTTAACACTTGGGGAATATTTTTCTATCCATAGCTTGCAATAACCAAATAGTCCTAATAATTTTCTTATATCTCTTTTTGTGGTTGGAGCTGGGATTGAGAGTATACCTGAGATTCTCTCAGGGCTTAATTTCTTACACCCTTCCCCAATGAGGTGTCTGAAGCAGGTGACCCACGATTCTATAAACTGTAGTCTGTTCTTTGACACTTTGATGCCTTTTTCCCCCAGAAAATTCAGTAGATTAATACTGGTTCCCTTCACTTCATCCTGCTTTTTCCCCAACATTAGGAGGTCATCTACATACTGCAGGATTTGCACACCGTTTTTAGGGATAAACTGTCTCAGTAACTCTTCTAGGGCTTGCCCGAAGAGGTTTGGGCCTTCAGTGGACCCCCGAGGAAGACGAGTCCATCTCAGTTGCTGCCCTCTCTTACTTTCAGGGCACTCCCACTCAAAAGCAAACCAATCTCGGCCCCCCTCTGCCAAAGGACAGGTCCAAAAAGCATCCCTTAGATTTATTACAGTAAACCAGGACTGCTCTCCAGGAATCCTGCTCAGGAGCGGGGAGGGGTTTTGTACCACCGGGTGCCTGGTAATTGTCTTTTTGTTCACTTCTCTTAGGTTTTGCACTGCCTTTTTTAC